>NC_140998.1:205095788-205108288 GCF_052327205.1 Somniosus microcephalus | reverse complement strand
CCTGTATAACTGTAGTAAGACATCCTTGCTCCTGTACTCAAATCCTCTTGCAATGAAGGCCAACATACCATTTGCCTTCCTAACTGCTTGCTGCACCTGCAGGTTTGTTTTCAGTGACTGGTGTACAAGGACACCCAGGTCCCTTTGAACATCAACATTTCCCAATCTATCACCATTTAAATAATACTCTACCTTTCTGTTTTTCCTACCGAAGTGGATAACGTCACATTTATCCACATTATACTGCATCTACCATGTATTTGCCCACTCACTCAACTTGTCTAAATCACCTTGAAGCCTCTTTGCATCCTCCTCACAACTCACAATCCCACCTAGTTTCGTGTCGTCAGCAAACTTGGAAATATTACATTTGGTTCCCTCATCCAAATCATTGTTAGATATTGTGAATAGCTGGGGCCCAAGCACTGATCCTTTCTTTGATTTGTTTTTCACTGATTTCTTTCCCCACTTGTCGCTCCCTCCCTCATATATTTCTCTCCCTTTCCCTCTCTCGTGTTCTCTCCTCCTTTGCCAGCTGTTTGTCCCTCGCATTCTCCTTCCGTAGGAACAGGCCATTCAGCCCCTCGAGCCTGTTCTGCCATTCAATTAGACCACAGCTGATCTGTATCTTAACTCCAACTTACTCCATATTGCTTCCTACCTTTACCCAACAAGAATCTATGATTCAAGGTTCAAGGTGATCTCATTGAAACATATCAGATTCCGAAGGGGATTGACAGGGTCGATGCTGAGAGGATGTTTCCCCTGGCTGGAGTGTCTAGAACCAGAGGTCACAGTCTCAGGATAAGGGGTCGGCCATTTAGGACTGAGATGAGGAGGAATGTCTTCACTCAGAGGGCGGTGAATCTTTGGAATTCTCTGCCCCAGAGGGCTGTGGAGGCTCAGTCGTTGAGTATATTCAAGGCTGAGATCGATAGATTTTTGGACTCTAGGGGAATCAAGGGATATGGGGATCGGGCGGGAAATTGGAGTTGAGGTCAAAGATCAGCCATGATCTTATTGAATGGCGGAGCAGGCTCGAGGGGCCGTGTGGCCTACTCCTGTTGCTAATTCTTAACGTTATTATGTTCAGTCTTGAAAGCTCCAATTGGTCCCCCGCATCCACAGCCTTTTTGTGGGGAGAGAGTTCCCGATTTCCACCCCCCTTTGTGTGAAGAAGTGCTTCCTGACATCACCCCAGAACGGCCTGGCTCTAATGTTAAGATTGTGCCCCCTCGGTCTGGATTCCCTCATTCTCTCTCCCTATCCCTGCTTCCCTCTCCATTTATGTCTCCCGCATACTCTCCTTCCCTTTCTTTCTCTCCTTCCCTCTCTCTCTCTTGATTTAGTTCTTTCCCCTGCTCTCCTTCCCTTTTGCTTTTCCCTTCCCATTCTCTCTTTCTTTCAATCTTTCTATACATTGTCATTTTTCCTCTCCTTCCGAGTTAACTGAAGAACCTATTTCTCTTTCCATCTGCCCCTGGCTCGCTCTCTATCTCCACGAAAAGTGTGGAACTCTCTCCCACCAATAGCAGTAGATTATAGCTCAATTAATCATGTTCAATCTGAGATGGAGAGCTTTTTGCTAGACAAGGGTACGAAATGATGTGGAGCCAAGGCAGGTTGATAAAAAGCGGGGCTCGCTTGAATATATATTTTTTACCATTCCTGGGATGTGGGCGTCGCTGGCGAGGCCAGCATTTATTGCCCATCCCTAGTTGCCCCTTGAGAAGGTGGTGGTGAGCCACCTTCTTGAACCGCTGCAGTCCGTGTGGTGAAGGTGCTCCCACAGTGCTGTTAGGGAGGGAGTTCCAGGATTTTGACCCAGCGACGATGAAGGAACGGCGCTTTCTCAACATCAGGACGTCCCAAAGCGCTTTACAGCCAAAGTAGTATTTTTTGAAGAGTAGTCACTGTTGTAATGTGGGAAACGCAGCAGCCAATTTGCGCACCGCAAGCTCCCACAAACAGCCGTGCGATGCGATGTTGATTGAGGGATTAATATTGGCCAGGACACCGGGGATAACTCCCCCCGCACTTCTTTGAAAATAGTGCTATGGAACCTTTTACGTCCACCTGAGAGGGTCTCGGATTAACATCTCATCCGAAAGACGGCACCTCCAAAAGTGCGGCACTCCCTCAGCACTGCACTGGAGTGTCGGCCTAGATTTTGGTGCTCAAGTCTCTGGAGTAGGACTCGAACCCACAACCTTCTGCCTCAGCACAAGGGTGCTACACACTGAGCCACAAATGGCAGGGAAGTAGTTGAGATACAGATCAGCCATGATCTAATTGAATGGCGGAACAGGCCCAAGGGGCTGAATAGCCTCCTCCTGTTACTGTGTACCAGGCTCGAGCGGCTGAATGGGCCTCCTCCTGTTCCTGTGTAACAGGCTCAAGGGGCTGAATGGGCCTCCTCCTGTTCCTATGTAACAGGCTCGAGGGGCTGAATGGTCATCCTCCTGTCCCTGTGTAACAGGCTTGAGGGGCTGAATGGGCCTCCTCCTGTTCTTGTGTACCAGGCTCGAGAGGCTGAATGGGCCTCCTCCTGCTCCTGTGCAACAGGCCCGAAGGGCTGAATGGCCTTCTCCTGTTCCTGTGTAAAAGGCCTGAGGGGCTGAATGGCCTCCCCCTGTTCCTGTGTAATAGGCTCGAGGGGCAGAGTGGCCTCCTCCTGTTCCTGTGTTACAGGCTCGAGGGGCTGAATGGTCCTCCTCCTGTTCCTGTGTAACAGGCTCGAGAGGCTGAATGGCCTCCTCCTGTTACTGTGTAACAGGCTCAAGGGGCTGAATGGCCTCCTCCTGTTCCCGTGTAACAGGCTCGAGCAGCTGTATGGCCTCCTCCTGTTCCTGTGTAACAGATTCAAGGGGCTGAATGGGCCTCCTCCTGTTCCAGTGCACCAGTCTCGAGGGGCTGAATGGGCCTCCTCCTGTTCCTGTGTAACAGGCTCAAGGGGCTGAATGGGCCTCCTCCTGTTCCTGTGTAACAGGCTCGAGGGGCTGAATGGTCTCCTGTTCCTGTGTACCAGGCTCGAGGGGCTGAACGGGCCTCCTCCTGTTCCTTTAACAGGCTCGAGGGGCCGAATGGGCTCTTCCTGTTCCTATGTAACAGGCTCAAGGGGCTGAATGGGCCTCCTCCTGTTGCTGTGTAACAGGCTCAAGGGGCTGAATGGGCCTCCTCCTGTTCCTGTGTAACAGGCTCGAGGGGCTGAATGGGCCGCCTCCTGTTCCTGTGTAACAGGCTCGAGGGGCTGAATGGCCTCCTCCTGTTCCTGTGTAACAGGCTCGAGGGGCTGAATGGCCTCCTCCTGTTCCTGTGTAACAGGCTCGAGGGGCTGTATGGCCTCCTCCTGTTCCTGTGTAACAGACTCGAGGGGCCGAATGGGCCTCCTCCTGTTCCAGTGCACCAGTCTAGAGGGGCTGAATGGGCCTCCTCCTGTTCCAGTGTAACAGGCTCGAGGGGCTGAATGGGCCTCCTCCTGTTCCGGTGTAACAGGCTCGAGAGGCTGAATGGGCCGCCTCCTGTTCCTGCGTAACAGGCTCGAGGGGGTGAATGGCCTCCTCCTGTTCCTGTGTACCAGGCTCGAGGGGCTGAACGGGCCTCCTCCTGTTCCTGTGTAACAGGCTCGAGGGGCTGAATGGGCCTCCTCCTGTTCCTGGGTAACAGGCTCGAGGGGCTGAATGGGCCTCCTCCTGTTCCTGTTTAACAGGCTCGAGGGGCTGAATGGGCCTCCTCCTGTTCCTGTGTAACAGGCTCCAGGGGCTGAATGGGCCTCCTCCTGTTCCTGTGTAACAGGCTCGAGGGGCTGAATGGGTCGCCTCCTGTTCCTGTGTAACAGGCTCGAGGGGCTGAATGGGCCTCCTCCTGTTCCTGTGTAACAGGCTCGAGGGACTGAATGGGCCTCCTCCTGTTCCTGTGTAACAGGCCCGAGGGGCTGAATGGGCCTCCTCCTGTTCCTGTGTAAAAGGCCTGAGGGGCTGAATGGCCTCCCCCTGTTCCTGTGTAATAGGCTCGAGGGGCAGAGTGGCCTCCTCCTGTTCCTGTGTTACAGGCTCGAGGGGCTGAATGGTCCTCCTCCTGTTCCTGTGTAACAGGCTCGAGAGGCTGAATGGCCTCCTCCTGTTACTGTGTAACAGGCTCAAGGGGCTGAATGGCCTCCTCCTGTTCCCGTGTAACAGGCTCGAGCAGCTGTATGGCCTCCTCCTGTTCCTGTGTAACAGATTCCAGGGGCTGAATGGGCCTCCTCCTGTTCCAGTGCACCAGTCTCGAGGGGCTGAATGGGCCTCCTCCTGTTCCTGTGTAACAGGCTCAAGGGGCTGAATGGGCCTCCTCCTGTTCCTGTGTAACAGGCTCGAGGGGCTGAATGGTCTCCTGTTCCTGTGTACCAGGCTCGAGGGGCTGAACGGGCCTCCTCCTGTTCCCTTAACAGGCACGAGGGGCCGAATGGGCTCTTCCTGTTCCTATGTAACAGGCTCAAGGGGCTGAATGGGCCTCCTCCTGTTGCTGTGTAACAGGCTCAAGGGGCTGAATGGGCCTCCTCCTGTTCCTGTGTAACAGGCTCGAGGGGCTGAATGGGCCGCCTCCTGTTCCTGTGTAACAGGCTCGAGGGGCTGAATGGCCTCCTCCTGTTCCTGTGTAACAGGCTCGAGGGGCTGAATGGCCTCCTCCTGTTCCTGTGTAACAGGCTCGAGGGGCTGTATGGCCTCCTCCTGTTCCTGTGTAACAGACTCGAGGGGCCGAATGGGCCTCCTCCTGTTCCAGTGCACCAGTCTAGAGGGGCTGAATGGGCCTCCTCCTGTTCCAGTGTAACAGGCTCGAGGGGCTGAATGGGCCTCCTCCTGTTCCGGTGTAACAGGCTCGAGGGGCTGAATGGGCCGCCTCCTGTTCCTGCGTAACAGGCTCGAGGGGGTGAATGGCCTCCTCCTGTTCCTGTGTACCAGGCTCGAGGGGCTGAACGGGCCTCCTCCTGTTCCTGTGTAACAGGCTCGAGGGGCTGAATGGGCCTCCTCCTGTTCCTGGGTAACAGGCTCGAGGGGCTGAATGGGCCTCCTCCTGTTCCTGTTTAACAGGCTCGAGGGGCTGAATGGGCCTCCTCCTGTTCCTGTGTAACAGGCTCCAGGGGCTGAATGGGCCTCCTCCTGTTCCTGTGTAACAGGCTCGAGGGGCTGAATGGGTCGCCTCCTGTTCCTGTGTAACAGGCTCGAGGGGCTGAATGGGCCTCCTCCTGTTCCTGTGTAACAGGCTCGAGGGACTGAATGGGCCTCCTCCTGTTCCTGTGTAACAGGCCCGAGGGGCTGAATGGGCCTCCTCCTGTTCCTGTGTAACAGGCTCGAGGGGCTGAATGGGCCTCCTCCTGTTCCTGATGGTTATCTGTCTTGAATTTCTCTCTCCCTCCCTCAGACACTCTGTCTCTCGCCTCCTCTGTTTCTCTCTGTCCTTCTCTCTATCTGCTTCCCCTTTTCCCTCTGTTTCTGCGCCTCTATCGCTCTTTCACTCTCTTTCACCTTCTCTCTGTCCATCTCTGTGCCACTCTCTCTCCACCGTTTCCCCTCTGTTCTGTACACTGTTAGCATCACCTCCCCACTTCTTTGAAATAACCTCTGTCTCATCCACAAACCTCGTTCAATCTATCTACTTTGAACATAGAACAATCTTGACAGTGATCCAAAATGTCAGATAGTATTTCACACAACATTAGACTGACTTAAATTAAAACGGGCCCATACCTTGCTGTTTGTTATTAAAGATCAGATTCACTGTCCATCAATGCACAGCGCGAATACAATCAGAATTCAGCAAAACTTAACTCAAAAGGTTGGAATCTAATCGAGGGGTTCGGGGGGTTTATATATAGAATAACAGATACCCGGGAGTGAGTTACAGGCTAAAATCTAATCGAGGGGTTCGGGGGGTTTATATATAGAATAACAGATACCCAGGAATGAGTTACAGGCTGGAATCTAATCGAGCGGTTTGGGGGTTTATATATAGAATAACAGATACCCGGGAGTGAATTACAGGCTGGAATCTAATCGAGGGGTTTGGGGGGCTTTATATATAGAATAACAGATACCCCGGAGTGAGTTACAGGCTGGAATCTAATCGGGGGGTTCGGGGTGTTTATATATAGAATAACAGATACCCGGGAGTGAGTTACAGGCTGGAATCTAATCGAGGGGTTTGGGGGGCTTTATATATAGAATAACAGATACCTGGGAGTGAGTTACAGGCTGGAATCTAATCGAGGGGTTCGGGGGGTTTATATATAGAATAACAGATACCTGGGAGTGAGTTACAGGCTGGAATCTAATCGAGGGGTTCGGGGGTTTATATATAGAATAACGGATACCTGGGAGTGAGTTACAGGCTGGAATCTAATCGAGGGGTTCGGGGGGTTTATATATAGAAATAACAGATACCCGGGAGTGAGTTACAGGCTGGAATCTAATCCAGGGGTTCGGGGGTCGTTGGTTCGATCCTCGCTTACCGACAGCGATGACATTGGTGGAGCCCGAGATCTCTGCTCTAGTTTTGCTGTTCCTGGCGATGCAGGTGTAATTCCCAGCCAGGTTGGCGGTCAGGCTGCTGATGTTGACGGTGCTCCCTTGGTGCCGGGTCTGGCCGTCGAGCAGCCAGGTGTAGTCTGCCGGCGGGACAGACAGGGCCAGGCAGGTCAAGGTCCCGCTCCTGCCCTGGATCACTAGGTCTGGGGCCACGCAGTCGGACTGAAACTCCTTCTGCAGCCGCAGGTTTTCCGGTCCGTCTATAATTGTGTGAAAAAAATAAAACACAGGGCATTAGGAGAGAAGGAATTGCACAACCGACTTCAGAGCAAAAGACTGAAAGCCAGCGAGACCCAAACCTTTGAAAATGGTGAGAGGCAGCGACAGCAATGTGTATTAATCTAGCGCCTTTAACATTGTAAAATGGCCCAAGGTGTATCACAGGAGCAATTATCAAACAAAATTTGACACCCAGCCACTGTGTGCAGTTCTGGTCGCCACACTATAGGAAGGATGTGATTGCATTGGAGAGGGTGCAGAGGAGATTCACCAGGATGTTACCTGGGCTGGAGCGCTTCAGCTATGAAGAGAGACTGGACAGGCTGGGGTTGTTTTCCTTAGAGCAGAGAAGGCTGAGGGGGGACCTGATTGAGGTGTACAAAATTATGAGGGGCATAGATAGGGTAGATAGAAAGGAACTTTTCCCCTTAGTCGAGGGGTCAATAACCAGGGGGCATAGTTTCAAGGTAAGGCGTGGGAGGTTTAGAGGGGATTTGAGAAAAGACTTTTTCACCCAGAGGGTGGTTGGAATCTGGAACTCACTGCCTGAATGGGTGGTAGAGGCAGGAACCCTCACAACATTCAAGAAGCATTTAGATGAGCACTTGAAACGCCATAGCATTTAAGGATACGGACCAATTGCTGGAAAATGTGATTAGAATAGACAGGGCTTGATGGCTGGCGCTGACACTATGGGCCGAAGGGCCTCTTTCTGTGCTGTATAACTCTATGACTCTGTGACTCTAAGGAGATATTAGGACATGTGACCAAAAGCTTGGTCAAAGAGGTCGGTTTTAAGGAGCATCTTAAAGGAGGAGAGAGAGGCGGAGTTGTTTAGGGAGGGAATTCCAGAGCACTGCACTGTCGGTGGGGCAGTACTGAGGGAGTGCTGCACTGTCGGAGGGGCAGTACTGAGGGAGCACCGCACTGTCGGAGGGGCAGTACTGAGGGAGCGCCGCACTGTCGGAGGGGCAGTACTGAGGGAACACCGCATTGTCGGAAGGGTAGCACTGAGGGAGCGCTGCACTTTCGGAGGGGCAGTACTGAGGGAGCGCCGCACTGTCGGAGGGGCAGTACTGAGGGAGTGCCGCACTGTCAGAGGGGCAGTACTGAGGGAGTGCCGCACTGTTGGAGGGGCTGTACTGAGGCATCGTCACACTGTCGGAGGGGAAGTACTGAGGGAGCGCTGCACTGTCGGAGGGGCAGTACTGAGGGAGCGCCACACTGTCGGAGGGGCAGTACTGAGGGAGCGCCACACTGTTGGAGGGGCAGTACTGAGGGAGCGCTGTCATTTGGATGAGATGTTAACCCGAGGCCCCGTCTCCCTGTTCAGGTGGATGTTAAATACCCCATGGCCACTATTTCGAAGAGGAGCAGGGGGAGTTCTCCCCGGTGTCCTGGGGCCAATATTTATCCCTCAACCAACATCACTAAAACAGATTATCTGGTCTTTATCACATTGCTGTTTGTGGGAGCTTGCTGTGCGCAAATTAGCTGCTGTGTTTCCTACATTACAACAGTAACTACACTTCAAAAAGTACTTCATTGGCTTTAAAGCACTTTGGGATCTCCTGACGTGGTAAAAGGTGCTATATAAATGCAAGTCTTTCCTTCCTCTTACTCTCATACCTGAGCTCGGCATGGAAATGCAGTCAGCTGATTCACAAGGCATTTGGTAAAGGAAGATTAATTTTTATTTATTCGTTTATAAGAACATAAAACATAAGAAGTAGGAGCAGGAGTAGGCCATACGGCCCCTCAGGCCTGCTCCGCCATTCAATAGGATCATGGCTGACCCGAATCTAGACTCACGTCCACTTCCCTGCCCTCTCCCCGTGACCCCTAATTCCCTTATCTGCTAGGAAACTGTCTATCTCCGATTTAAATTTATTTAATGTTGCAGCTTCCACAGCTCTCTGGGGTAGCAAATTCCATAGATTTACTACCCTGTGAGTGAAGAAGTTTCTCCTCATCTCAGTTTTGAAAGGGCAGACCCTTATTCTAAGATTATGCTCCCTAGTTCTAGTCTCACCCATCAGTGGAAACATCCTCACCGCATCCACCCGATCAAGCCCCCTCACAATCTTATGGGCCAGAAATTGCTGAACGGGGCTTGCAGCCCCGTTTTTGCACTTACCCCGCGCTCCTGCCGATCAGCTCCAGGGACGCCTGCACTTGCTGAAACAGAAAGAAGAATCCCGGGCAGCGTATGACGTCACGCCGCCCAGGAGTGCAGCCAGCGCGAAGCCAGGAGCGTGCAGTGCAAGTGAGACACGCCCCTTGAGGTCTCAGTTTCACTGGACACGCCCCCAATGTTTCTGTCAAGCTTCTAAGCATTTTTACATGCAAAGCAGCAGTTTAAATAGGTTTTTGGAAGTTTTTTGAAGATTTTGGTAACTTTTATAAACTTTTTAAAATGTTTACATTATTTTGAGTAATCTGAAGTAGTTTTAAAGAGAATTAAAGCAATTTAAAGACTTTTAAAAGCCCTAAAAGAATTTTTTTAATTCCATTTATTTATTTAGCAATGTCGTCGTCATACGTGTCTTCACACTGTTCCCCTTGGGGAACTGTATGAAGTGGTGGAAGGATTTATGGCCATGATTAACGCTCTATCCGTGACCGTAACCATCTTTGAACCAGCCATTAGGGCGGTTAGTCCTATGGCGGGAGGGTTTTACAGGCTCCCACAAGCTATACAAGGAGGGGGGGCCACCCACACCCACGGACGCAAATATCCCACTGGATGTCAACCCAGAATTTAGAGCCGGAGCTCCGACTCCACTTGCCGGGACTGTCTGGAGCGGGGTTCGAAACCGTACCCTGATCTGGCCCAGCGGCGGGGATCCTACCGCTATGACAAAGGCCCAATCCGATTAGCAACGTGAAATGGCAGCATAGGGCTCCAGTCACGGGGAGGGAAAAGGCGCAGGAAACGTATGGGTGTCACCTTTTGTGCGGAGTGGGCCTTTTGCGTAGCAGTAAGCATCCCCGCCGCTGGGCCAGAAGGATTAGGGTTTTGAACCCCACTCCAGACAGTCCCGGCAAGTGGAGTCGGAGCTCCAACTTTAAATTCTGGGTGGACATCCAGCGGGATACTTGCGTCCGTGGGTGTTGGTGGCCCCCCCCCCCCCTCAGATGGGTTGTGGGAGCCCGTAAAACCCTCCCGCCATAGGACTAACCACCCTAATGGCTGGTTCAAAGATGGTTACGGTCACGGAATGAGCGTTAATCACGGCCATAAATCCTTCCACCACTTCATACAGTTCCCCAAAGGGAACAGTGTGAGGATACGTACGATGATGACCTCTTGCGCAATGCACCTCCTTGGACCCTCAGTCGCAGATGCGAGGGGGCAAGTCGTGCAATTGTTAAATTTTTCATTTTATTGACATGTAAAATGTTGGCCCAGTAATTCCCTTCCAACTGCGCGAGTACGGTCGGGGTACTTACGCATCTGGCCGGATGAAATGCCGGTTTTCAGCATGCACAGTGCTTTTGTGGAAAACCGGCATTTCCTGTCCTCTGAACGAAGGGGTTCAGAGGCAGAACGCGTGCGACTGCACAGGCAGCGTGTGCGCAGTATAATTCGCCGCTTTCATTACTGCTTTCAGTGAGGTCAAGTCCTTACAACTTACACATGAAAAAAGCATGGGTGCAGTTGCTCCAGAGGCTGCGGAGGAAGATATTTCTTATCGTGGAGCTTCTGAAAGTATGTATGTCTGTATATATTCCTTTGCGTGTTATGTATATATTCCTTTACTTATGTGTATGAATGTATTATTTAATTATGACTTTCAGAGAAAGTAACTTATTGGAAAATCATAATTAAAAACATACATTCATACACATTAGTAAAGGAATATAAAACATACATACATATACGTAAAGGAATATATGTGGACATACATACATAACTCATTCTCACATTCCATTCACACAGCCACAATTGCTCCTTCTACCTACCGTTCTGAAAACCCTTTTAAAAAAAATAAATTTTAACTTTAAAACTTACTTAAAATTTCTTAAAATAACTTCCCTCCCTTTCCCAAACAAAAATATTGCATTTCAGAAGTTCCACGATAAAATATATCTTCCTCCGCAGCCAATGAACAACTTTACACTTGCTTTTTTCAAGTGTAACTTCTAAGGACTTACCCTCACTGAATCCATCATTGAAATCCACAAAGTTCACTGTGCAGTCGCATGCGCTGTGAATAGACCTCGGGTCTGGAAATGCCGGCGTTCCCCGCATGCGCTGTTCCTGCTGAACGCCGGCATTTCCAACGGCCAGATGCGTGAGTACCCCGACCGTACTCACGCTTCTGGCCGCGAATTTCTGGCCCTATATGTTTCGATAAGGTCACCTCTCATTCTTCTGAACTCCAATGAGTAGAGTCCCAACCCACTCAACCTTTCCTCATACGTCAACCCACTCATCTCCGGAATCAACCGAGTGAACCTTCTCTGAACCGCCTCGAGAGCAAGTATATCTTTTCTTAAATATGGAAACCAAAACTGCACGCAGTATTCCAGGTGTGGCCTCACCAATACCCTGTATAACTGCAGCAAGACTTCCCTGTTTTTATACTCCATCCCCCTTGCAATAAAAGCCAAGATTCCATTGGCCTTCCTGATCACCTGCAGCACCTGCATACTAACGTTTTGTGTTTCCTGCACCAGGACCCCCAGATCCCTTTGTACTGTAGCACTTTGCAGTTTCTCTCCATTTAGATAATAACTTGCTCTTTGATTTTTTCTGCCAAAGTGCAAAACCTCACACTTTCCAACATTATATTTCATCTGCCAAATCTCTGCCCACTCACTTAGCCTGTCTATGTCCTTTTGCAGGTTTTTTATGTCCTCCTCACTCACTGCTTTCCCTCCCATCTTTGTATTATCGGCAAACTTGGATATGTTGCACTTGGTCCCTTCCTCCAAATCGTTAGAATAGATTGTAAAGAGTTGGGGTCCCAGCACTGACCCCTGTGGAACACCACTAGTTACTGATTGCCAGCCCGAGAACGAACCATTTATCCCAACTCTTTGTTTTCTGTTAGATAGCCAATCTTCCACCCATGCCAGTATATTACCCCCAGTCCCGTGATTTTTTATCTTCATCAGTAATCTTTTGTGTGGAACCTTGTCATCTGTGATCTGCGATCTGTGCATCGCTGGCAAGGCCAGCATTTATTGCCCATCCTTAATTGCCCTCGAGAACGTGGTGGTGAGCCGCCTTCTTGAACCGCTGCAGTCCGTGTGGTGAAGGTGCTCCCACAGTGCTGTTAGGGAGGGAGTTCCAGGATTTTGACCCAGCGACGATGAAGGAACGGCTGATGTATTTCCAAGTCAGGATGGCGTGTGTGACTTGGAGGGGAACTTGGAGGTGGTGGTGTTCCCATGCGCCTGCTGCCCTTGTCCTTCTAGGTGGAAGAGGTCGCGGGTTTGGGAGGTGCTGCCGAAGAAGCCTTGGCGAGTTGCTGCAGTGCATCTTGTAGATGGTACACACTGCAGCCACGGTGCGCCGGTGGTGGAGGGAGTGAATGTTTAAGGTGGTGGATGGGGTGCCAATCAAGCGGGCTGCTTTGTCTGGGATGGTGTCGAGCTTCTTGAGTGTTGTTGGAGCTGCACTCATCCAGGCAAGTGGAGAGTATTCCATCACACTCCTGACTTGTGCCTTGTAGATGGTGGAAAGGCTTTGGGGAGTCAGGAGGTGAG
>NC_140998.1:205005788-205085788 GCF_052327205.1 Somniosus microcephalus | reverse complement strand
GGGTGGGAGGAGGCTGGTGTTGATGGGGTGAGATGAAGAGGGGTGGGAGGAGGCTGGTGTTGATGGGGTGAGATGAAGAGGGGTGGCAGGAGGCTGGTGTTGATGGGGTGAGATGAAGAGGGCTGGGAGGAGGCTGGTGTCGACGGGGTGAGATGAAGAGGGGTGGGAGGAGTCTGGTGTTGATGGGGTGAGATGAAGAGGGGTGGAGGAGGCTGGTGTTGATGGGGTGAGATGAAGAGGGGTGGGAGGAGGCTGGTGTTGATGGGGTGAGATGAAGAGGGGTGGCAGGAGGCTGGTGTTGATGGGGTGAGATGAAGAGGGCTGGGAGGAGGCTGGTGTAGATGGGGTGAGGTGAAGAGGGGTGGGAGGAGGCTGGTGTTGATGGGGTGAGATGAAGAGGGGTGGGAGGAGGCTGGTGTCGACGGGGTGAGATGAAGAGGGGTGGGAGGAGTCTGGTGTTGATGGGGTGAGATGAAGAGGGGTGGAAGGAGGCTGGTGCGGATGGGGTGAGATGAAGAGGTGTTGGAGGAGGCTGGTGTTGATGGGGTGAGATGAAGACGCGTGGGAGGAGGCTGGTGTTGACGGGTGAGATGAAGAGGGGTGGGAGGAGGCTGGTGTTGATGGGGTGAAATGAAGAGGGGTGGGAGGAGGCTGGTGTTCATGGGGTGAGATGAATAGGGGTGGGAGGAGGCTGGTGTTCATGGGGTGAGATGAAGAGGGCTGGGAGGAGGCTGGTATTGATGGGATGAGATGAAGAGGGGCGGGGAGGAGGCTGGTGTTGATGGGGGTGTGTTGAAGAGGGGTGGGAGGAGGCTGGTGTTGATGGGGTGAGATGAAGAGGGGTGGGAGGAGGCTGGTGTTGATGGGGTGAGATGAAGAGGGGTGGAAGGAGGCGGGTATTGATGGGGTGAGATGAAGAGGAGTGGGAGGAGGCTGGTGTTGATGTGGTGAGGTGAAGATGGGTGGGAGGAGGCTGGTGTTGATGGAGTGAGATAAAGAGGGCTGGGAGGAGGCTGGTGTTGACGGGGTGAGATGAAGAGGGCTGGGAGTAGGCTGGTGTTGACGGGGTGAGATGAAGGGGGCTGCAAGGAGGCTGGTGTTGACGGGGTGAGATGAAGAGGGGTGGGAGTAGGCTGGTGTTGATGGTGTGAGATGAAGAGGGGTGGGAGGAGGCTGGTGTTGATGGGGTGAGATGAAGAGAGCTGGGAGGCGGCTGGTGTTGACGGGGTGAGAGGAAGAGGGCTGGGAGGAGGCTGGTGTTGACGGGGTGAGATGAAGAGGGCTGGGAGGAGGCTGGTGTTGATGGGGTGAGATGAGGAGGTGTTGGAGGAGGCTGGTGTTGATGGTGTGAGATGAAGAGGGGTGACAGGAGGCTGGTGTTGATGGGGTGAGATGAAGAGGGGTGGGAGGAGGCTGGTATTGATGGGGTGAGATGAAGAGGGCTGGGAGGAGGCTGGTGTGAATGGGGTGAGATGAAGAGGGGTGGGAGGAGGCTAGTGCTGACGGGGTGAGATGAAGAGGGGTGGGAGGAGGCTGGTGTTGACAGGTTGAGATGAAGAGGGGTGGGAGGAGGCTGGTGTTGAAGGGGTGAGATGAAGAGGGGTGGGAGGAGGCTGGTGTTGATGGGGTAAGATGAGGAGGGGTGGGAGGAGGCTGGGGTTGATGGGGTGAGATGAGGAGAGGTGGGAGGAGGCTGGTGTTGTTGGAGTGAGATGAAGAGGGTTAGGAGGAGGCTGGTGTTGACGGGGTGAGATGAAGAGGGGTGGGAGGAGGCTGGTGTTGATGGTGTGAGATGAAGAGTGGTGGGTGGAGGCTGGTGTTGATGGGGTGAGATGAAGAGGGGTGGGAGGAGTCTGGTAATGATGGGGTGAGATGAAGAGGGGCGGGAGGAGGCTGGTGTTGATGGGGTGAGATGAAGAGGGTTGGGAGGAGGCTGGTGTTGGTGGGGTGAGATGAAGAGAGGTGGGAGGAAGCTGGTGTTGATGGGCTGAGATGAAGTGGGCTGGGAGCAGGCTGGTGTTGATAGGGTGAGATGAAGAGGGGTGGGAGGAGGCTGGTGTTGATTGGGTGAGATGAAGAGGGGTGGGAGGAGCTGGTGTTGATGGGGTGAGATGAAGAGGGGTGGGAGGAGGCTGGTGTTGATGGTGTGAGATGAAGAGTGGTGGGTGGAGGCTGCTGTTGATGGGGTGAGATGAAGAGGGGTGGGAGGAGTCTGGTAATGATGGGGTGAGATGAAGAGGGGCGGGAGGAGGCTGGTGTTGATGGGGTGAGATGAAGAGGGGTGGGACGAGGCTGTTGTTGGTGGGGCGAAATGAAGAGGGGTGGGAGGAGGCTGGTATTGATGGGGTGAGATGAAGAGGGGTGGGAGGAGGCTGGTGTTGATGGGGCGAGATGAAGAGGGGTGGGAGGAGGCTGGTGTTGATGGGCTGAGATGAAGAGGGGTGGGAGGAGGTTGGCGTGGATGGGGTGAGATGAAGATGGGTGGGAGGAGGCTGGTGTTGATGGGGTGAGATGAAGAGGGGTGGGAGGAGGCTGGTGTTGATGGGGTGAGATGAAGAGGGGTGGGAGGAGGCTGGTGTTGATGGGGTGAGATGAAGAGGGGTGGCAGGAGGCTGGTGTTGATGGGGTGAGATGAAGAGGGCTGGGAGGAGGCTGGTGTAGATGGGGTGAGGTGAAGAGGGGTGGGAGGAGGCTGGTGTTGATGGGGTGAGATGAAGAGGGGTGGGAGGAGGCTGGTGTCGACGGGGTGAGATGAAGAGGGGTGGGAGGAGTCTGGTGTTGATGGGGTGAGATGAAGAGGGGTGGAAGGAGGCTGGTGCGGATGGGGTGAGATGAAGAGGTGTTGGAGGAGGCTGGTGTTGATGGGGTGAGATGAAGACGCGTGGGAGGAGGCTGGTGTTGACGGGTGAGATGAAGAGGGGTGGGAGGAGGCTGGTGTTGATGGGGTGAAATGAAGAGGGGTGGGAGGAGGCTGGTGTTGATGGGGTGAGATGAATAGGGGTGGGAGGAGGCTGGTGTTCATGGGGTGAGATGAAGAGGGCTGGGAGGAGGCTGGTATTGATGGGATGAGATGAAGAGGGGCGGGAGGAGGCTGGTGTTGATGGGGGTGTGTTGAAGAGGGGTGGGAGGAGGCTGGTGTTGATGGGGTGAGATGAAGAGGGGTGGGAGGAGGCTGGTGTTGATGGGGTGAGATGAAGAGGGGTGGAAGGAGGCGGGTATTGATGGGGTGAGATGAAGAGGAGTGGGAGGAGGCTGGTGTTGATGTGGTGAGGTGAAGATGGGTGGGAGGAGGCTGGTGTTGATGGAGTGAGATAAAGAGGGCTGGGAGGAGGCTGGTGTTGACGGGGTGAGATGAAGAGGGCTGGGAGTAGGCTGGTGTTGACGGGGTGAGATGAAGGGGGCTGCAAGGAGGCTGGTGTTGACGGGGTGAGATGAAGAGGGGTGGGAGTAGGCTGGTGTTGATGGTGTGAGATGAAGAGGGGTGGGAGGAGGCTGGTGTTGATGGGGTGAGATGAAGAGAGCTGGGAGGCGGCTGGTGTTGACGGGGTGAGAGGAAGAGGGCTGGGAGGAGGCTGGTGTTGACGGGGTGAGATGAAGAGGGCTGGGAGGAGGCTGGTGTTGATGGGGTGAGATGAGGAGGTGTTGGAGGAGGCTGGTGTTGATGGTGTGAGATGAAGAGGGGTGACAGGAGGCTGGTGTTGATGGGGTGAGATGAAGAGGGGTGGGAGGAGGCTGGTATTGATGGGGTGAGATGAAGAGGGCTGGGAGGAGGCTGGTGTGAATGGGGTGAGATGAAGAGGGGTGGGAGGAGGCTAGTGCTGACGGGGTGAGATGAAGAGGGGTGGGAGGAGGCTGGTGTTGACAGGTTGAGATGAAGAGGGGTGGGAGGAGGCTGGTGTTGAAGGGGTTAGATGAAGAGGGGTGGGAGGAGGCTGGTGTTGATGGGGTAAGATGAGGAGGGGTGGGAGGAGGCTGGGGTTGATGGGGTGAGATGAGGAGAGGTGGGAGGAGGCTGGTGTTGTTGGAGTGAGATGAAGAGGGTTAGGAGGAGGCTGGTGTTGACGGGGTGAGATGAAGAGGGGTGGGAGGAGGCTGGTGTTGATGGTGTGAGATGAAGAGTGGTGGGTGGAGGCTGGTGTTGATGGGGTGAGATGAAGAGGGGTGGGAGGAGTCTGGTAATGATGGGGGTGAGATGAAGAGGGGCGGGAGGAGGCTGGTGTTGATGGGGTGAGATGAAGAGGGTTGGGAGGAGGCTGGTGTTGGTGGGGTGAGATGAAGAGAGGTGGGAGGAAGCTGGTGTTGATGGGCTGAGATGAAGTGGGCTGGGAGCAGGCTGGTGTTGATAGGGTGAGATGAAGAGGGGTGGGGGGAGGCTGGTGTTGATTGGGTGAAATGAAGAGGGGTGGAAGGATCTGTTGTTGATGGGGTGAGATGAAGAGGGGTGGGAGCTGGCTGGTGTTGATGGTGTGAGATGAAGAGGGGTGGGAGGAGCTGGTGTTGATGGGGTGAGATGAAGAGGGGTGGGAGGAGGCTGGTGTTGATGTTGTGAGATGAAGAGTGGTGGGTGGAGGCTGCTGTTGATGGGGTGAGATGAAGAGGGGTGGGAGGAGTCTGGTAATGATGGGGTGAGATGAAGAGGGGCGGGAGGAGGCTGGTGTTGATGGGGTGAGATGAAGAGGGGTGGGACGAGGCTGGTGTTGGTGGGGCGAAATGAAGAGGGGTGGGAGGAGGCTGGTATTGATGGGGTGAGATGAAGAGGGGTGGGAGGAGGCTGGTGTTGATGGGGCGAGATGAAGAGGGGTGGGAGGAGGCTGGTACTGATGGGGTGAGATGAAGAGGGGTGGGAGGAGGCTGGTGTTGATGGGGCGAGATGAAGAGGGGTGGGAGGAGGCTGGTATTGATGGGGTGAGATGAAGAGGGGTGGGAGGAGGCTGGTGTTGATGTGGTGAGATGAAGAGGGGTGAGAGTAGGCTGGTGTTGATGGGGTGAGATGAAGAGGGGTGTGATGAGACTGGTGTTGATGGGGTGAGATGAAGAAGGTTGGGAAGAGGCTGGTGTTGATGGGGTGAGATGAAGAGGGGTGGGAGGAAGCTGGTTTTGATGGAGACAGATGAAGAGGGCTGGCAGGAGGCTGGTGTTGACGGGTGAGATGAAGAGGGCTGGGAGGAGGCTGGTGTTGACGGGGGTGAGATGAAGAGGGCTGGGAGGAGGCTGGTGTTGAAGGGGTGAGATGAAGAGGGCTGGGAGGAGGCTGGTGTTGATGGGGTGAGATGAAGAGGGCTGGGAGGAGGCTGGTGTTGATGGGGTGTGATGAGGAGGTGTTGGAGGAGGCTGGTGTTGATGGTGTGAGATGAAGAGGGGTGACAGGAGGCTGGTGTTGATGGGGTGAGATGAAGAGGGATGGGAGGAGGCTGGTATTGATGGGGTGAGATGAAGAGGGCTGGGAGGAGGCTGGTGTGAATGGGGTGAGATGAAGAGGGGTGGGAGGAGGCTAGTGCTGACGGGGTGAGATGAAGAGGGGTGGGAGGAGGCTGGTGTTGACAGGCTGAGATGAAGAGGGGTGGGAGGAGCTGATGTAGATGGGGTGAGAAGAAGAGGGGTGGGAGGAGGCTGGTGTTGATGGGGTAAGATGAAGAGGGGTGGGAGGAGGCTGGTGTTGATGGGGTGAGATGAGGAGGGGTGGGAGGAGGCTGGTGTTGTTGGAGTGAGATGAAGAGGGTTAGGAGGAGGCTGGTGTTGACGGGGTGAGATGAAGAGGGGTGGGAGGAGGCTGGTGTTGATGGTGTGAGATGAAGAGTGGTGGGTGGAGGCTGGTGTTGATGGGGTGAGATGAAGAGGGGTGGGAGGAGTCTGGTAATGATGGGGTGAGATGAAGAGGGGCGGGAGGAGGCTGGTGTTGATGGGGTGAGATGAAGAGGGTTGGGAGGAGGCTGGTGTTGGTGGGGTGAGATGAAGAGAGGTGAGAGGAAGCTGGTGTTGATGGGCTGAGATGAAGTGGGCTGGGAGCAGGCTGGTGTTGATAGGGTGAGATGAAGAGGGGTGGGAGGAGGCTGGTGTTGATGGGGTGAGATGAAGAGGGGTGGAAGGATCTGTTGTTGATGGGGTGAGATGAAGAGGGGTGGGAGCTGGCTGGTGTTGATGGTGTGAGATGAAGAGGGGTGGGAGGAGCTGGTGTTGATGGGGTGAGATGAAGAGGGGTGGGAGGAGGCTGGTGTTGATGGTGTGAGATGAAGAGTGGTGGGTGGAGGCTGCTGTTGATGGGGTGAGATGAAGAGGGGTGGGAGGAGTCTGGTAATGATGGGGTGAGATGAAGAGGGGCGGGAGGAGGCTGGTGTTGATGGGGTGAGATGAAGAGGGGTGGGACGAGGCTGGTGTTGGTGGGGCGAAATGAAGAGGGGTGGGAGGAGGCTGGTATTGATGGGGTGAGATGAAGAGGGGTGGGAGGAGGCTGGTGTTGATGGGGCGAGATGAAGAGGGGTGGGAGGAGGCTGGTACTGATGGGGTGAGATGAAGAGGGGTGGGAGGAGGCTGGTGTTGATGGGGCGAGATGAAGAGGGGTGGGAGGAGGCTGGTATTGATGGGGTGAGATGAAGAGGGGTGGGAGGAGGCTGGTGTTGATGTGGTGAGATGAAGAGGGGTGAGAGTAGGCTGGTGTTGATGGGGTGAGATGAAGAGGGGTGTGATGAGACTGGTGTTGATGGGGTGAGATGAAGAAGGTTGGGAAGAGGCTGGTGTTGATGGGGTGAGATGAAGAGGGGTGGGAGGAAGCTGGTTTTGATGGAGACAGATGAAGAGGGCTGGCAGGAGGCTGGTGTTGACGGGTGAGATGAAGAGGGCTGGGAGGAGGCTGGTGTTGACGGGGTGAGATGAAGAGGGCTGGGAGGAGGCTGGTGTTGAAGGGGTGAGATGAAGAGGGCTGGGAGGAGGCTGGTGTTGATGGGGTGAGATGAAGAGGGCTGGGAGGAGGTTGGTGTTGATGGGGTGTGATGAGGAGGTGTTGGAGGAGGCTGGTGTTGATGGTGTGAGATGAAGAGGGGTGACAGGAGGCTGGTGTTGATGGGGTGAGATGAAGAGGGATGGGAGGAGGCTGGTATTGATGGGGTGAGATGAAGAGGGCTGGGAGGAGGCTGGTGTGAATGGGGTGAGATGAAGAGGGGTGGGAGGAGGCTAGTGCTGACGGGGTGAGATGAAGAGGGGTGGGAGGAGGCTGGTGTTGACAGGCTGAGATGAAGAGGGGTGGGAGGAGCTGATGTAGATGGGGTGAGAAGAAGAGGGGTGGGAGGAGGCTGGTGTTGATGGGGTAAGATGAAGAGGGGTGGGAGGAGGCTGGTGTTGATGGGGTGAGATGAGGAGGGGTGGGAGGAGGCTGGTGTTGTTGGGGTGAGATGAAGAGGGTTAAGAGGAGGCTGGTGTTGACGGGGTGCGATGAAGAGGGGTTCGAGGTGCTGGTGTTGATGGGGTGAGAGGAAGTGTGGTGGGAGGAGGCTGTTGTTGATGGGGTGAGATGAAGAGAGGTGGGAGGAAGCTGGTGTTGATGGGCTGAGATGAAGTGGGCTGGGAGCAGGCTGGTGTCGATAGGGTGAGATGAAGAGGGGTGGGAGGAGGCTGGTGTTGATGGGGTGAGATGAAGAGGGGTGGAAGGATCTGTTGTTGATGGGGTGAGATGATGAGGGGTGGGAGCAGGCTGCTGTTGATGGTGTGAGATGAAGAGGGGTGGGAGGAGCTGGTGTTGATGGGGTGAGATGAAGAGGGGTGGGAGGAGGCTGGGGTTGATGGTGTGAGATGAAGAGTGGTGGGTGGAGGCTGGTGTTGATGGGGTGAGATGAAGAGGGGTGGGAGGAGGCTGGTGTTGATGGAGTGAGATGAAGAGGGGTGGGAGGAGGCTGGTGTTGATGGGGTGAGATGAAGTGGGGTAGGAGGAGGCTGGTGTTGATGGGGTGAGATAAAGAGGGGTGGGAGGATGCTGGTGTTGACGGGGTGAGATGAAGAGGGGTGGGAGGAGGCTGGTGTTGATGGAGTGAGATGAAGAGTGGTGGGAGGAGGCTGGTGTTGATGGGGTGAGATGAAGTGGGGTGGGAGGAGGCTGGTGTTGATGGGGTGAGATGAAGACGGGTGGGAGGAGGCTGGTGTTGATGGGGTAAGATGAAGAGGGGTGGGAGGAGGCTGGTGTTGATGGGGTGAGATGAGGAGGGGTGGGAGGAGGCTGGTGTTGTTGGGGTGAGATGAAGAGGGTTAGGAGGAGGCTGGTGTTGACGGGGTGAGATGAAAAGGGGTTCGAGGTGCTGGTGTTGATGGGGTGAGATGAAGTGTGGTGGGAGGAGGCTGTTGTTGATGGGGTGAGATGAAGAGAAGTGGGAGGAAGCTGGTGTTGATGGGCTGAGGTGAAGTGAGCTGGGAGCAGGCTGGTGTTGATAGGGCGAGATGAAGAGGGGTGGGAGGAGGCTGGTGTTGATGGGGTGAGATGAAGAGGGGTGGAAGGATCTGTTGTTGATGGGGGTGTGTTGAAGAGGGGTGGGAGGAGGCTGGTGTTGATGGTGTGAGATGAAGAGGGGTGGGAGGAGCTGGTGTTGATGGGGTGAGATGAAGAGGGGTGGGAGGAGGCTGGTGTTGATGGTGTGAGATGAAGAGTGGTGGGTGGAGGCTGGTGTTGATGGGGTGAGATGAAGAGGGGTGGGAGGAGGCTGGTGTTGATGGAGTGAGATGAAGAGGGGTGGGAGGAGGCTGGTGTTGGTGGGGTGAGATGAAGTGGGGTGGGAGGAGGCTGGTGTTGATGGGGTGAGATAAAGAGGGGTGGGAGGAGGCTGGTGTTGACGGGGTGAGATGAAGAGGGGTGGGAGGAGGCTGGTGTTCATGGGGTGAGATGAAGAGGGTTGGGAGGAGGCTGGTGTTGATGGGGTGAGATGAAGATGGGTGGGAGGAGGCTGGTGTTGATGGGGTGAGATGAAGAGGTGTTGGAGGATGCTGGTGTTGATGGCGGTGAGATGAAGAGGGGTGGGAGGAGGCTGGTGAGATGGGGTGAGATGAAGAGGGGAGGGAGGAGGCTGGTATTGATGGGGTGAGGTGAAGACGGGTGGGAGGAGGCTGGTGTTGGTGGGGTGAGATGAAGTGGGGTGGGAGGAGGCTGGATTTGATGGGATGAGATGAAGATGGGTGGCAGGAGGCTGGCGTGGGTGGGATGAGATGAAGAGGGGTGGGAGGAGGCTGGTGTTGATGCGGTGAGATGAAGAGAGGTGGGAGGAGGCTGGTGTTGATGGGGGGAGATGAAGAGGGGTGGGAGGAGGCTGGTGTCCATGGGGTGTGATGAAGAGGGTTGGGAGGAGGCTGGTGTTGATGGGGTGAGATGAAGAGGGGTGGGAGGAGGCTGGTGTTGATGGTGTGAGATGAATAGGAGTGGGAGGAGGCTGGTGTTGATGGGGTGAGATGAAGAGGGGTGGGAGGAGGCTGGTGTTGATGGGGTGAGATGAAGACGGGTGGGAGGAGGCTGTTGTTGATGGGGTGAGATGAAGAGGGGTGGGAGGAGGCTGGTGTTGATGGGGTGAGATGAAGAGGGGTGGGAGTAGGCTGGTGTTGATGGGGTGTGTTGAATAGGGGTGGGGGGAGGCTGGTGTTGATGGAGTGTGATGAAGAGGGGTGGGAGGTGGATGGTGTTGATGGGGAGAGATGAAGAGCGGTGGGAGGAGGCTGGTGTTGATGGGGTGAGATGAAGAGTGCTGGAAGGAGGCTGGTGTTGATGTGGTGAGATGAAGAGGGGTGAGAGGAGGCTCGTGTTGATGGGGTGAGATGAAGAGGGGTGGGAGGAGGCTGGTGTTGATGGGGTGAGATGAAGGATGGTGGGAGGAGGCTGGTGTTGATGGGGTGCGATGAAGAGGGGTGGGAGGAGGCTGTTGTTGATGGGGTAAGTTGAAGAGGGGTGGGAGGAGGCTGGTGTTGATGGGGTGAGATGAAGATGGGTGGGAGGAGGCTGGTGTTGATGGGGTGAGATAAACAGGGGTGGGACGAGGCTGCTGTTGATGGCGGTGAGATGAAGAGGGGTGGGAGGAGGCTGGTGTTGATGGGGTGAGAAGAAGAGGGGTGGGAGGAGGCTAGTGTTGATGCAGTGAGATGAAGAGGGGTGGGAGGAGGTGGTGAGATGGGGTGAGATGAAGAGGGGTGGCAGGAGGGTGGCGTGGGTGGGGTGAGATGAAGAGGGGTGGGAGGAGGCTGGGATTGATGGGGTGAAATGAAGAGGGGTGGCAGGAGGCTGGCGTGGATGGGGTCAGATGAAGAGTGCTGGGAGGAGTCTGGTGTAGATGGGGTGAGATGAAGAGAGGTGGGAGGAGGCTAGTGTTGACTGGTTGAGATGTAGAGGGGTGGGAGGAGTCTGGTGTTGATGGGTTGAGATGAACAGGGGTGGGAGGAGGCTGGTGCGGATGGGGTGAGATGAAGAGGCATGGGTGGAGGCTGGTGTTGATGGGGTGAGATGAAGACGGGTAGGAGGAGGCTGGTGTTGATGGGGTAAAATGAAGAGGGGTAGGAGGAGGCTGGTGTTGATGGGGTGAGATGAGGAGGGGTGGGAGGAGGCTGGTGTTGTTGGGGTGAGATGAAGAGGGGTGGGACGCGGCTGGTGTTGATGGGGTGAGATGAAGAGGGGTGAGAGGAGGCTGGTGTTGATGGGGTGAGATGAAGAGGGGTGGGAGGAGGCTGGTGTTGACGGGGGGAGATGAAGAGGGGTGGGACGCGGCTGGTGTTGATGGGGTGAGATGAAGAGGGGTGAGAGGAGGCTGGTGTTGATGGGGTGAGATGAAGAGGGGTGGGAGGAGGCTGGTGTTGATGGGGTGAGATGAAGGGTATGGAAGGAGGCTGGTATTGATGGGGTGAGATGAAGAGGGGTGGGAGGAGGCTGTTGTTGATGGGGGTGAGTTGAAGAGGGGTGGGAGGAGTCTGATATTGATGGGGTGAGATGAAGAGGGGTGGGAGGAGGCTGGTGTTGATGGGGTGAGATGAAGAGGGGTTGGAGGAGGCGGGTGTTGATGGAGTGATTTGAAGAGGGGTGGGAGGAGGCTCGTGTTGATGGGGTGAGATGAAGAGGAGTGGGAGGAGGCTGGTGTTGATGGAGTGAGATGAAGAGAGCTGGGAGGAGGCTGGTGTTGACGGGTGAGATGAAGCGGGCTGGGAGGAGGCTGGTGTTGACGGGGTGAGATGAAGAGGCTGGGAGGAGGCTGGTGTTGACGGGGTGAGAGGAAGAGGTCTGGGAGGAGGCTGGTGTTGATGGTGTGAGATGAAGAGGGCTGCGAGGAGGCTGGTGTTGACGGGGTGAGATGAAGAGGGGTGGGAGGAGGCTGGTGTTGATGGGGTGAGATGAAGAGGGGTGAGAGGAGGCTCGTGTTGATGGGGTGAGATGAAGAGGGGTGGGAGGAGGCTAGTGTTGATGGGGTGAGATGAAGAGGGGAGGGAGGAGGCTGGTGTTGATGGGGGTGAGATGAAGAGTGGTGGAAGGAGGCTGGTGTTGATGGGGTGAGATGAAGAGGGGTGGGAGGAGGCTGTTGTTGATGGGGTAAGTTGAAGAGGTGTGGGAGGAGGCTGGTGTTGATGGCGTGAGATGAAGAGGTGTTGGAGGAGGCTGGTGTTGATGGGGTGAGATGAAGACGCGTGGGAGGAGGCTGGTGTTGACGGGTGAGATGAAGAGGGGTGGGAGGAGGCTGGTGTTGATGGGGTGAAATGAAGAGGGGTGGGAGGAGGCTGGTGTTGATGGGGTGAGATGAAGAGGGGTGGGAGGAGGCTGGTGTTCATGGGTGAGATGAAGAGGGCTGGGAGGAGGCTGGTATTGATGGGATGAGATGAAGTGGGGCGGGAGGAGGCTGGTGTTGATGGGGGTGTGTTGAAAAGGGGTGGGAGGAGGCTGGTTTTGATGGGGTGAGATGAAGAGGGGTGGGAGGAGGCTGGTGTTGATGGGGTGAGATGAAGAGGGGTGGAAGGAGGCGGGTATTGATGGGGTGAGATGAAGAGGAGTGGGAGGAGGCTGGTGTTGATGTGGTGAGATGAAGATGGGTGGGAGGAGGCTGGTGTTGATGGAGTGAGATAAAGAGGGCTGGGAGGAGGCTGGTGTTGACGGGGTGAGTTGAAGAGGGCTGGGAGGAGGCTGGTGTTGACGGGGTGAGATGAAGGGGGCTGCAAGGAGGCTGGTGTTGATGGGGTGAGATGAAGTGGGGTGGGAGTAGGCTGGTGTTGATGGTGTGAGATGAAGAGGGGTGGGAGGAGGCTGGTGTTGATGGGCTGAGATGAAGAGGTCTGGGAGGCGGCTGGTGTTGACGGGGTGGGAGGAAGAGGGCTGGGAGGAGGCTGGTGTTGACGGGGTGAGATGAAGAGGGCTGGGAGGAGGCTGGTGTTGATGGGGTGAGATGAGGAGGTGTTGGAGGAGGCTGGTGTTGATGGTGTGAGATGAAGAGGGGTGACAGGAGGCTGGTGTTGATGGGGTGAGATGAAGAGGGGTGGGAGGAGGCTGGTATTGATGGGGTGAGATGAAGAGGGCTGGGAGGAGGCTGGTGTGAATGGGGTGAGATGAAGAGGGGTGGGAGGAGGCTAGTGCTGACGGGGTGAGATGAAGAGGGGTGGGAGGAGGCTGGTGTTGACAGGTTGAGATGAAGAGGGGTGGGAGGAGGCTGGTGCTGAAGGGGTGAGATGAAGAGGGGTGGGAGGAGGCTGGTGTTGATGGGGTAAGATGAGGAGGGGTGGGAGGAGGCTGGGGTTGATGGGGTGGGATGAGGAGGGGTGGGAGGAGGCTGGTGTTGTTGGGGTGAGATGAAGAGGGTTAGGAGGAGGCTGGGGTTGACGGGGTGAGATGAAGAGGGGTGGGAGGAGGCTGGTGTTGATGGTGTGAGATGAAGAGTGGTGGGTGGAGGCTGGTGTTGATGGGGTGAGATGAAGAGGGGTGGGAGGAGTCTGGTAATGATGGGGTGAGATGAAGAGGGGCGGGAGGAGGCTGGTGTTGATGGGGTGAGATGAAGAGGGTTGGGAGGAGGCTGGTGTTGGTGGGGTGAGATGAAGAGAGGAGGGAGGAAGCTGGTGTTGATGGGCTGAGATGAAGTGGGCTGGGAGCAGGCTGGTGTTGATAGAGTGAGATGAAGAGGGGTGGGAGGAGGCTGGTGTTGATGGGGTGAGATGAAGAGGGGTGGAAGGATCTGTTGTTGATGGGGTGAGATGAAGAGGGGTGTGAGCAGGCTGGTGTTGATGGTGTGAGATGAAGAGGGGTGGGAGGAGCTGGTGTTGATGGGGTGAGATGAAGAGGGGTGGGAGGAGGCTGGTGTTGATGGTGTGAGATGAAGAGTGGTGGGTGGAGGCTGCTGTTGATGGGGTGAGATGAAGAGGGGTGGGAGGAGTCTGGTAATGATGGGGTGAGATGAAGTGGGGCGGGAGGAGGCTGGTGTTGATGGGGTGAGATGAAGAGGGGTGGGACGAGGCTGGTGTTGGTGGGGCGAAATGAAGAGGGGTGGGAGGAGGCTGGTATTGATGGGGTGAGATGAAGAGGGGTGGGAGGAGGCTGGTGTTGATGGGGCGAGATGAAGAGGGGTGGGAGGAGGCTGGTACTGATGGGGTGAGATGAAGAGGGGTGGGAGGAGGCTGGTGTTGATGGGGCGAGATGAAGACGTGTGGGAGGAGGCTGGTATTGATGGGGTGAGATGAAGAGGGGTGGGAGGATGCTGGTGTTGATGTGGTGAGATGAAGAGGGGTGAGAGTAGGCTGGTGTTGATGGGGTGAGATGAAGAGGGGTGTGATGAGACTGGTGTTGATGGGGTGAGATGAAGAAGGTTGGGAAGAGGCTGGTGTTGATGGGGTGAGATGAAGAGGGGTGGGAGGAAGCTGGTTTTGATGGAGACAGATGAAGAGGGCTGGCAGGAGGCTGGTGTTGACGGGTGAGATGAGGAGGGCTGGGAGGAGGCTGGTGTTGACGGGGTGAGATGAAGAGGGCTGGGAGGAGGCTGGTGTTGAAGGGGTGAGATGAAGAGGGCTGGGAGGAGGCTGGTGTTGATGGGGTGAGATGAAGAGCGCTGGGAGGAGGCTGGTGTTGATGGGGTGTGATGAGGAGGTGTTGGAGGAGGCTGGTGTTGATGGTGTGAGATGAAGAGGGGTGACAGGAGGCTGGTGTTGATGGGGTGAGATGAAGAGGGATGGGAGGAGGCTGGTATTGATGGGGTGAGATGAAGAGGGCTGGGAGGAGGCTGGTGTGAATGGGGTGAGATGAAGAGGGGTGGGAGGAGGCTAGTGCTGACGGGGTGAGATGAAGAGGGGTGGGAGGAGGCTGGTGTTGACAGGCTGAGATGAAGAGGGGTGGGAGGAGCTGATGTAGATGGGGTGAGAAGAAGAGGGGTGGGAGGAGGCTGGTGTTGATGGGGTAAGATGAAGAGGGGTGGGTGGAGGCTGGTGTTGATGGGGTGAGATGAGGAGGGGTGGGAGGAGGCTGGTGTTGTTGGGGTGAGATGAAGAGGGTTAAGAGGAGGCTGGTGTTGACGGGGTGCGATGAAGAGGGGTTCGAGGTGCTGGTGTTGAAGGGGTGAGAGGAAGTGTGGTGGGAGGAGGCTGTTGTTGATGGGGTGAGATGAAGAGAGGTGGGAGGAAGCTGGTGTTGATGGGCTGAGATGAAGTGGGCTGGGAGCAGGCTGGTGTTGTTAGGGTGAGATGAAGAGGGGTGGGAGGAGGCTGGTGTTGATGGGGTGAGATGAAGAGGGGTGGAAGGATCTGTTGTTGATGGGGTGAGATGAAGAGGGGTGGGAGCAGGCTGCTGTTGATGGTGTGAGATGAAGAGGGGTGGGAGGAGCTGGTGTTGATGGGGTGAGATGAAGAGGGGTGGGAGGAGGCTGGGGTTGATGGTGTGAGATGAAGAGTGGTGGGTGGAGGCTGGTGTTGATGGGGTGAGATGAAGAGGGGTGGGAGGAGGCTGGTGTTGATGGAGTGAGATGAAGAGGGGTGGGAGGAGGCTGGTGTTGATGGGGTGAGATGAAGTGGGGTGGGAGGAGGCTGGTGTTGATGGGGTGAGATAAAGAGGGGTGGGAGGATGCTGGTGTTGACGGGGTGAGATGAAGAGGGGTGGGAGGAGGCTGGTGTTGATGGAGTGAGATGAAGAGGGGTGGGAGGAGGCTGGTGTTGATGGGGTGAGATGAAGTGGGGTGGGAGGAGGCTGGTGTTGATGGGGTGAGATGAAGACGGGTGGGAGGAGGCTGGTGTTGATGGGGTGAGATGAGGAGGGGTGGGAGGAGGCTGGTGTTGTTGGGGTGAGATGAAGAGGGTTAGGAGGAGGCTG
This sequence comes from Somniosus microcephalus, assembly GCF_052327205.1. Taxonomy (NCBI): domain Eukaryota; kingdom Metazoa; phylum Chordata; class Chondrichthyes; order Squaliformes; family Somniosidae; genus Somniosus; species Somniosus microcephalus. The sequence continues at coordinate 205,070,514 of NC_140998.1, read as the reverse complement.
GTGTTGACGGGGTGAGATGAAAAGGGGTTCGAGGTGCTGGTGTTGATGGGGTGAGATGAAGTGTGGTGGGAGGAGGCTGTTGTTGATGGGGTGAGATGAAGAGAAGTGGGAGGAAGCTGGTGTTGATGGGCTGAGATGAAGTGAGCTGGGAGCAGGCTGTTGTTGATAGGGCGAGATGAAGAGGGGTGGGAGGAGGCTGGTTTTGATGGGTGAGATGAAGAGGGGTGGAAGGATCTGTTGTTGATGGGGGTGTGTTGAAGAGGGGTGGGAGGAGGCTGGTGTTGATGGTGTGAGATGAAGAGGGGTGGGAGGAGCTGGTGTTGATGGGGTGAGATGAAGAGGGGTGGGAGGAGGCTGGTGTTGATGGTGTGAGATAAAGAGTGGTGGGTGGAGGCTGGTGTTGATGGGGTGAGATGAAGTGGGGTGGGAGGAGGCTGGTGTTGATGGAGTGAGATGAAGAGGGGTGGGAGGAGGCTGGTGTTGGTGGGGTGAGATGAAGTGGGGTGGGAGGAGGCTGGTGTTGATGGGGTGAGATAAAGAGGGGTGGGAGGAGGCTGGTGTTGACGGGGTGAGATGAAGAGGGGTGGGAGGAGGCTGGTGTTCATGGGGTGAGATGAAGAGGGTTGGGAGGAGGCTGGTGTTGATGGGGTGAGATGAAGATGGGTGGGAGGAGGCTGGTGTTGATGGGGTGAGATGAAGAGGTGTTGGAGGATGCTGGTGTTGATGGCGGTGAGATGAAAAGGGGTGGGAGCAGGCTGGTGTTGATGGGGTGAGAAGAAGAGGGGTGGGAGGAGGCTGGTGTTGATGGGGTGAGATGAAGAGGGGTGGGAGGAGGCTGGTGAGATGGGGTGAGATGAAGAGGGGAGGGAGGAGGCTGGTATTGATGGGGTGAGGTGAATACGGGTGGGAGGAGGCCGGTGTTGGTGGGGTGAGATGAAGAGGGGTGGGAGGAGGCTGGATTTGATGGGGTGAGATGAAGAGGGGTGGCAGGAGGCTGGCGTGGGTGGGATGAGATGAAGAGGGGTGGGAGGAGGCTGGTGTTGATGCGGTGAGATGAAGAGAGGTGGGAGGAGGCTGGTGTTGATGGGGTGAGATGAAGAGGGGTGGGAGGAGGCTGGTGTCCATGGGGTGTGATGAAGAGGGTTGGGAGGAGGCTGGTGTTGATGGGGTGAGATGAAGAGGGGTGGGAGGAGGCTGGTGTTGATGGTGTGAGATGAATAGGAGTGGGAGGAGGCTGGTGTTGATGGGGTGAGATGAAGAGGGGTGGGAGGAGGCTGGTGTTGATGGGGTGAGATGAAGACGGGTGGGAGGAGGCTGGTGTTGATGGGGTGAGATGAAGAGGGGTGGGAGGAGGCTGGTGTTGATGGGGTGAGATGAAGAGGGGTGGGAGTAGGCTGGTGTTGATGGGGTGTGTTGAATAGGGGTGGGGGGAGGCTGGTGTTGATGGAGTGTGATGAAGAGGGGTGGGAGGAGGATGGTGTTGATGGGGAGAGATGAAGAGCGGTGGGAGGAGGCTGGTGTTGATGGGGTGAGATGAAGAGTGCTGGAAGGAGGCTGGTGTTGATGGGGTGAGATGAAGAGGGGTGAGAGGAGGCTCGTGTTGATGGGGTGAGATGAAGAGGGGTGGGAGGAGGCTGGTGTTGATGGGGTGAGATGAAGGATGGTGGGAGGAGGCTGGTGTTGATGGGGTGCGATGAAGAGGGGTGGGAGGAGGCTGTTGTTGATGGGGTAAGTTGAAGAGGGGTGGGAGGAGGCTGGTGTTGATGGGGTGAGATGAAGATGGGTGGGAGGAGGCTGGTGTTGATGGGGTGAGAAGAAGAGGGGTGGGAGGAGGCTGGTGTTGATGGGGTGAGAAGAAGAGGGGTGGGAGGAGGCTAGTGTTGATGCAGTGAGATGAAGAGGGGTGGGAGGAGGTGGTGAGATGGGGTGAGATGAAGAGGGGTGGCAGGAGGGTGGCGTGGGTGGGGTGAGATGAAGAGGGGTGGGAGGAGGCTGGGATTGATGGGGTGAAATGAAGAGGGGTGGCAGGAGGCTGGCGTGGATGGGGTCAGATGAAGAGTGCTGGGAGGAGTCTGGTGTAGATGGGGTGAGATGAAGAGAGGTGGGAGGAGGCTAGTGTTGACTGGGTGAGATGTAGAGGGGTGGGAGGAGTCTGGTGTTGATGGGTTGAGATGAACAGGGGTGGGAGGAGGCTGGTGCGGATGGGGTGAGATGAAGAGGCGTTGGTGGATGCTGGTGTTGATGGAGTGAGATGAAGACGGGTAGGAGGAGGCTGGTGTTGATGGGGTGAGATGAGGAGGGTTGGGAGGAGGCTGGTGTTGTTGGGGTGAGATGAAGAGGGGTGGGACGCGGCTGGTGTTGATGGGGTGAGATGAAGAGGGGTGAGAGGAGGCTGGTGTTGATGGGGTGAGATGAAGAGGGGTGGGACGCGGCTGGTGTTGATGGGGTGAGATGAAGAGGGGTGGGAGGAGGCTGGTGTTGACGGGGTGAGATGAAGAGGGGTGGGACGCGGCTGGTGTTGATGGGGTGAGATGAAGAGGGGTGAGAGGAGGCTGGTGTTGATGGGGTGAGATGAAGAGGGGTGGGAGGAGGCTGGTGTTGATGAGGTGAGATGAAGGGTATGGAAGGAGGCTGGTATTGATGGGGTGAGATGAAGAGGGGTGGGAGGAGGCTGTTGTTGATGGGGGTGAGTTGAAGAGGGGTGGGAGGAGTCTGATATTGATGGGGTGAGATGAAGAGGGGTGGGAGGAGGCTGGTGTTGATGGGGTGAGATGAAGAGGGGTTGGAGGAGGCGGGTGTTGATGGAGTGATTTGAAGAGGGGTGGGAGGAGGCTCGTGTTGATGGGGTGAGATGAAGAGGAGTGGGAGGAGGCTGGTGTTGATGGAGTGAGATGAAGAGAGCTGGGAGGAGGCTGGTGTTGACGGGTGAGATGAAGCGGGCTGGGAGGAGGCTGGTGTTGACGGGGTGAGATGAAGAGGCTGGGAGGAGGCTGGTGTTGACGGGGTGAGAGGAAGAGGTCTGGGAGGAGGCTGGTGTTGATGGCGTGAGATGAAGAGGGCTGCGAGGAGGCTGATGTTGACGGGGTGAGATGAAGAGGGGTGGGAGGAGGCTGGTGTTGATGGGGTGAGATGAAGAGGGGTGAGAGGAGGCTCGTGTTGATGGGGTGAGATGAAGAGGGGTGGGAGGAGGCTAGTGTTGATGGGGTGAGATGAAGAGGGGAGGGAGGAGGCTGGTGTTGATGGGGGTGAGATGAAGAGTGGTGGAAGGAGGCTGGTGTTGATGGGGTGAGATGAAGAGGGGTGGGAGGAGGCTGTTGTTGATGGGGTAAGTTGAAGAGGTGTGGGAGGAGGCTGGTGTTGATGGCGTGAGATGAAGATGGGTGGGAGGAGGCTGGTGTTGATGGGGTGAGATGAACAGGGGTGGGAAGAGGCTGGTGTTGATGGCAGTGAGATGAAGAGGGGTGGGAGGAGGCTGGTGTTGATGGGGTGAGAAGAAGAGGGGTGGGAGGAGGCTGGTGTTGATGCAGTGAGATGAAGAGGGGTGGGAGGAGGCTGGTGAGATGGGGTGAGATGAAGAGGGGTGGGAGGAGGCTGGTGTTGACTGGGTGAGATGTAGAGGGGTGGGAGGAGTCTGGCATTGATGGGTTGAGATGAACAGGGGTGGGAGGAGGCTGGTGCGGATGGGGTGAGATGAAGAGGCGTGGGAGGAGGCTGGTGTTGTTGGGGTGAGATGAGGAGGGGTGGGAGGAGGCTGGTGTTGTTGGGGTGAGATGAAGAGGGTTAGGAGGAGGCTGGTGTTGACGGTGTGAGATGAAGAGGGGTGCGAGGTGCTGATGTTGATGGGGTGAGATGAAGTGTGGTGGGAGGAGGCTGGTGTTGATGGGGTGAGATGAAGAGGGGTGGGAGGAGGCTGGTGTTGATGGGTGAGATGAAGAGGGGTGGGAGGAGGCTGGTGTTGATGGGGTGAGATGAAGAGGGGTGGGAGGAGGATGTTGTTGATGGGGTGAGATGAAGAGAGGTGGGAGGAGGCTGGTGTTGATGGAGTGAGATGAAGAGGGGTGGGAGGAGGCTGGTGTTGATGGGGTGAGATGAAGTGGGGTGGGAGGAGGCTGGTGTTGATGCGATGAGATGAAGAGGTGTGGGAGGAGGCTGGTGTTGACGGGGTGAGTTGAAGAGGGGTGGGAGGAGGCTGGTGTTGATGGGGTGAGATGAAGAGGGGTGGGAGGAGGCTGGTGTTGATGGGGTGAGATGAAGAGGGGTGGGAGGAGGCTGGTGTTGATGGGGTGAGATGAAGAGGGGTGAGAGGAGGCTCGTGTTGATGGGGTGAGATGAAGAGGGGTGGGAGGAGGCTGGTGTTGATGGGGTGAGATGAAGGATGGTGGGAGGAGGCTGGTGTTGATGGGGTGAGATGAAGAGGGGTGGAAGGAGGCTGTTGATGATGGGGTAAGTTGAAGAGGGGTGGGAGGAGGCTGGTGTTGATGGGGTGAGATGAAGATGGGTGGGAGGAGGCTGGTGTTGATGGGGTGAGATAAACAGGGGTGGGACGAGGCTGCTGTTGATGGCGGTGAGATGAAGAGGGGTGGGAGGAGGCTGGTGTTGATGGGGTGAGAAGAAGAGGGGTGGGAGGAGGCTAGTGTTGATGCAGTGAGATGAAGAGGGGTGGGAGGAGGTGGTGAGATGGGGTGAGATGAAGAGGGGTGGCAGGAGGGTGGCGTGGGTGGGGTGAGATGAAGAGGGGTGGGAGGAGGCTGGGATTGATGGGATGAAATGAAGAGGGGTGGCAGGAGGCTGGCGTGGATGGGGTCAGATGAAGAGTGCTGGGAGGAGTCTGGTGTAGATGGGGTGAGATGAAGAGAGGTGGGAGGAGGCTAGTGTTGACTGGGTGAGATGTAGAGGGGTGGGAGGAGTCTGGTGTTGATGGGTTGAGATGAACAGGGGTGGGAGGAGGCTGGTGCGGATGGGGTGAGATGAAGAGGCGTGGGTGGAGGCTGGTGTTGATGGGGTGAGATGAGGACAGGTGGGAGGAGGATGGTGTTGATGGGGTAAAATGAAGAGGGGTGGGAGGAGGCTGGTGTTGATGGGGTGAGATGAGGAGGGCTGGGAGGAGGTTGTTGTTGTTGGGGTGAGATGAAGAGGAGTGGGACGCGGCTGGTGTTGATGGGGTGAGATGAAGAGGGGTGAGAGGAGGCTGGTGTGGATGGGGTGAGATGAAGAGGGGTGGGAGGAGGCTGGTGTTGATGGGGTGAGATGAAGGGTGTGGAAGGAGGCTGGTATTGATGGGGTGAGATGAAGAGGGGTGGGAGGAGGCTGTTGTTGATGGGGGTGAGTTGAAGAGGGGTTGGAGGAGGCGGGTGTTGATGGAGTGATTTGAAGAGGGGTGGGAGGAGGCTCGTGTTGATGGGGTGAGATGAAGAGGAGTGGGAGGAGGCTGGTGTTGATGGAGTGAGATGAAGAGAGCTGGGAGGAGGCTGGTGTTGACGGGTGAGATGAAGCGGGCTGGGAGGAGGCTGGTGTTGACGGGGTGAGATGAAGAGGCTGGGAGGAGGCTGGTGTTGACGGGGTGAGAGGAAGATGTCTGGGAGGAGGCTGGTGTTGATGGCGTGAGATGAAGAGGGCTGCGAGGAGGCTGGTGTTGACGGGGTGAGATGAAGAGGGGTGAGAGGAGGCTGGTGTTGCTGGGGTGAGATGAAGAGGGGTGAGAGGAGGCTCGTGTTGATGGGGTGAGATGAAGAGGGGTGGGAGGAGGCTAGTGTTGATGGGGTGAGATGAAGAGGGGAGGGAGGAGGCTGGTGTTGATGGGGTGAGATGAAGAGGGGTGGGAGGAGGCTGTTGTTGATGGGGTAAGTTGAAGAGGGGTGGGAGGAGGCTGGTGTTGATGGCGTGAGATGAAGATGGGTGGGAGGAGGCTGGTGTTGATGGGGTGAGATGAATAGGGGTGGGAGGAGGCTGGTGTTGATGGCGGTGAGAGGAAGAGGGGTGGGAGGAGGCTGGTGTTGATGCAGTGAGATGAAGAGGGGTGGGAGGAGGCTGGTGAGATGGGGTGAGATGAAGAGGGGTGGCAGGAGGCTGGCGTGGATGGGGTGAGATGAAGAGGGGTGGGAGGAGGCTGGTGTTGATGGGGTGAAATGAAGAGGGGTGGCAGGAGGCTGGCGTGGATGGGGTCAGATGAAGAGTGCTGGGAGGAGTCTGGTGGAAATGGGGTGAGATGAAGAGGGGTGGGAGGAGGCTAGTGTTGACTGGGTGAGATGTCGAGGGGTGGGAGGAGTCTGGCGTTGATGGGTTGAGATGAACAGGGGTGGGAGGAGGCTGGTGCGGATGGGGTGAGATGAAGAGGCGTGGGAGGAGGCTGGTGTTGTTGGGGTGAGATGAGGAGGGGTGGGAGGAGGCTGGTGTTGTTGGGGTGAGATGAAGAGGGGTAGGAGGAGGCTGGTGTTGACAGGGTGAGCTGAAGAGGGGTGCGAGGTGCTGATGTTGATGGGGTGAGATGAAGTGTGGTGGGAGGAGGCTGGTGTTGATGGGGTGAGATGAAGAGGGGTGGGAGGAGGCTGGTGTTGATGGGTGAGATGAAGAGGGGTGGGAGGAGGCTGGTGTTGATGGGGTGAGATAAAGAGGGGTGGGAGGAGGATGGTGTTGATGGGGTGAGATGAAGAGAGGTGGGAGGAGGCTGGTGTTGATGGAGTGAGATGAAGAGGGGTGGGAGGAGGCTGGTGTTGATGGGGTGAGGTGAAGTGGGGTGGGAGGAGGCTGGTGTTGATGCGATGAGATGAAGAGGGGTGGGAGGAGGCTGGTGTTGACGGGGTGAGATGAAGAGGGGTGGGAGGAGGCTGGTGTTGATGGGGTGAGATGAAGAGGGGTGGGAGGAGGCTGGTGTTGATGGTGTGAGATGAAGAGGGGTGGGAGGAGGCTGGTGTTGATGGGGTGAGATGAAGAGGGGTGGGAGGAGGCTGGTTTTGATGGGGTGAGATGAAGAGGGGTGGGAGGTGGCTGGTGTTGATGGGGTAAGATGAAGAGGGGTGGGAGTAGGCTGGTGTTGATGGGGTGTGTTGAAGAGGGGTGGGGGGAGGCTGGTGTTGATGGACTGTGATGAAGAGGGGTGGGAGGAGGATGGTGCTGATGGGGTGAGGTGAAGAGGGGTGGGAGGAGGCTGGTGTTGAAGGGGTGATGTGAAGAGGGGTGGGAGGAGGCTGGTGTTGACGGGGTGAGATGAAGAGGGGTGGGACGAGGCTGGTGTTGATGGGGTGAGATGAAGAGGGGGAGAGGAGCCTGGTGTTGATGGGGTGAGATGAAGAGGGGTGGGAGGAGGCTTGTGTTGATGGGGTGAGATGGAGTGTGGTGGGGGGAGGCTGGTGTTGATGGGCTGAGATGAAGAGGGGTGGGAGGGGGCTGGTGTTGATGGGGTGAGATGAAGAGGGGTGGGAGGAGGCTGTTGTTGATGGGGGTGAGTTGAAGAGGGGTGGGAGGAGGCTGATATTGATGGGGTGAGATGAAGAGGGGTGGGAGGAGGCTGGTGTTGATGGGGTGAGATGAAGAGGGGTTGGAGGAGGCGGGCGTTGATGGGGTGATTTGAAGAGGGGTGGGAGGAGGCTCGTGTTGATGGGGTGAGATGAAGAGGATTGGGAGGAGGCTGGTGTTGATGGAGTGAGATGAAGAGAGCTGGGAGGAGGCTGGTGTTGACGGGTGAGATGAAGCGGGCTGGGAGGAGGCTGGTGTTGATGGGGTGAGATGAAGAGGGGTTGGAGTAGGCTGGTGTTAATGGGGTGAGATGAAGAGGGCTGCGAGGAGGCTGGTGTTGACGGGGTGAGATGAAGAGGGGTGGGAGGAGGCTGGTGTTGATGGGGTGAGATGAAGAGGGGTTGGAGGAGGCTAGTGTTAATGGGGTGAGATGAAGAGGGGTGGGAGGAGGCTTGTGTTGATGGGGTGAGATGAAGTGTGGTGGGGGGAGGCTGGTGTTGATGGGGTGAGATGAAGAGAGGTGGGTGGAGGCTGTTGTTGATGGGGTGAGCTGAAGAGTGGTGGGAGGAGGGTGGTGTTGATGGGGTGAGATGAAGAGGGGTGGGAGGGTCTGGTGTTGATGGGGTGAGATGAAGAGGGGTGGGAGGAGGCTTGTTTTGATGGGGTGAGATGAAGAGGGGTGGGAGGAGGCTTGTGTTGATGGGGTGAGATGAAGAGGGGTGGGAGGAGGCTTGTGTTGATGGGGTGAGATGAAGTGTGGTGGGAGGAGGCTGGTGTTGATGGGGTGAGATGAAGAGGGGTGGGAGGAGGCTGGTGTTGATGGGGTGAGATGAAGAGGGGTGGGAGGAGGCTTGTGTTGATGGGGTGAGATGAAGTGTGGTGGGGGGAGGCTGGTGTTGATGGGGTGAGATGAAGAGGGGTGGGAGGGGGCTGGTGTTGATGGGGTGAGATGAAGAGGAGTGGGAGGAGGCTGGTGTTGACGGGGTGAGATGAAGAGGGCTGGGAGGAGGCTGGTGTGGTTGGGGTGAGTCAAAGAGGGCTGCGAGGAGGCTGGTGTTGACGGGGTGAGATGAAGGGGGGTGGGAGGAGGCTGGTGTTGATGGGGTGAGATGAAGAGTGGTGGGGGGAGGCTGGTGTTGATGGGGTGAGATGAAGAGGGGTGGGAGGGGGCTGGTGTTGATGGGGTGAGATGAAGTTGGGTGGGAGGAGGCTGGTGTTGACGGGGTGAGATGAAGTGGGCTGGGAGGAGGCTGGTGTGGTTGGGGTGAGTTGAAGAGGGCTGCGAGGAGGCTGGTGTTGACGGGGTGAGATGAAGGCGGGTGGGAGGAGGCTGGTGTTGATGGGGTGAGATGAAGAAGGGTGGGCGGAGGCTGGTTTTCATGGGTTGAGATGAAAAGTGCTGGGAGGAGGCTTGTGTTGACAGGGTGAGATGAAGTGGGCTGGGAGGAGGCTGGTGTTGATGAGATGAGATGAAGAGGGGTGGTAGGAAGCCGGTGTTGCGGGGGAGATGAAGAGGGGTGGGAGGAGGCTGGTGTTGATTGGGTGAGATGAAGAGAGGTGGAATCAGGCTGGTGTTGATGGGGTGAGATGAAGAGGGGTGGGAGGATTCTGTTGTTGATGGGGTGAAATGAAGAGAGGTGGGAGAAGTCTGGTGTTGATGGGGTGAGATGAAGAGGAGTGGGAGGAGGCTGGTGTTGATGGGGTGAGATGAAGAGGGGTGGGAGGAGACTGGTGATGATGGGGTGAGATGAAGAGGGGTGGGAGGAGGCCGGTGTTGATGGGGGGGAGATGAAGAGGGGTGGGAGGAGGCTGGTGTTGATGGGGTGAGATGAAGATGGGTGGGGGGAGGCTGCTGTTGATGGGGTAAAATGAAGAGGTGTGGGAGGAGGCTGGTGTTGATGGGGTGAGATGAGGAGGGGTGGGAGGAGGCTGGTGTTGTTGGGGTGAGATGAAGAGGGGTAGGAGGAGGCTGGTGTTGATGGGGTGAGATGAAGAGGGGTGGGAGGAGGCTGGTGTTGATGGGGTGAGATGAAGTGGGGTGGGAGGAGGATGGTGTTGACGGGGTGAGATGAAGAGGGGTGGGAGGAGGCTGGAGTTGATGGGGTGAGATGAAGAGAGGTGGGAGGAAGCTGGTGTTGATGGGCTGAGATGAAGTGGGGTGGGAGGAGGATGGTTTTGATGGGGTGAGATGAAGAGAGGTGGGAGGAGGCTGGTGTTGATGGAGTGAGATGAAGAGGGGTGGGAGGAGGCTGGTGTTGATGGGGTGAGATGAAGTGGGGTGGGAGGAGGCTGGTGTTGATGCGATGAGATGAAGAGGGGTGGGGGGAGGCTGGTGTTGACGGGGTGAGTTGAACAGGGGTGGGAGGAGGCTGGTGTTGATGGGGTGAGATGAAGAGGGGTGGGAGGTGGCTGGGGTTGAGGGGGGTGAGATGAAGAGGGGTGGGAGGAGGCTGGTGTTGATGGGGTGAGATGAAGAGTGGTGGGAGGAGGCTGTTGTTGATGGGGTGAGTTGAAGAGGGGTGGGAGGAGGCTGGTGTTGATGGGGTGAGATGAAGAGGGGTGGGAGGAGGCTGGTGTTGATGGGGTGAGATGAAGAGGGGTGGGAGGAGGCTGGTGTTGATGGGGTGAGATGAAGAGGGGTAGGAGGAGGCTGGTGTTGATGGGGTGAGTTGAAGAGGGGTGGGAGGAGGCTGGTGTTGATGGCGGTGAGATGAAGAGGGGTGGGAGGAGGCTGGTGTTGATGGGGTGAGATGAAGAGGGGTGGGAGGAGTCTGGTGAGATCGGGTGAGATGAAGAGGGGTGGGAGGAGGCTGGTGTTGATGGTGTGAGATGAAGAGGGGTGGGAGGAGGCTGGTGTCCATGGGGTGAGATGAAGAGGGGTGGGAGGAGGCTGGTGTTAATGGGGTGTGTTGAAGAGGGGTGGGAGGAGGCTGGTGTTGATGGGGTGAGCAGAAGAGGGGTGGGAGGAGGCTGTTGTTGATGGGGTGAGATGAAGAGGGCTGGAAGGAGGCTGGTGTTGATGGGGTGAGATGGGAGGAGGCTGGTGTTGACGGGGTGAGATGAAGAGGGGTGGGACGAGGCTGGTGTTGATGGGGTGAGATGAAGAGGGGTGAGAGGAGGCTGGTGTTGATGGGGTGAGATGAAGAGGGGTGGGAGGAAGCTGGTGTTGATGGGGTGAGATGAAGGGTGTGGAAGGAGGCTGGTACTGATGGGGTGAGATGAAGAGGGGTGGGAGGAGGCTGTTGTTGATGGGGTTGAGTTGAAGAGGGGTGGGAGGAGGCTGGTGTTGACAGGGTGAGATGAAGGGTGTGGAAGGAGGCTGGTACTGATGGGGTGAGATGAAGAGGGGTGGGAGGAGGCTGTTGTTGATGGGGGTGAGTTGAAGAGGGGTGGGAGGAGGCTGGTATTGATGGGGTGAGATGAAGAGGGGTGGGAGGAGGCTGGTGTTGATGGGGTGAGATGAAGAGGGGTTGGAGGAGGCGGGTGTTGATGGGGTGATTTGAAGAGGGGTGGGAGGAGGCTCATGTTGATGGGGTGAGATGAAGAAGAGTGGGAGGAGGCTGGTGTTGATGGAGTGAGATGAAGAGAGCTGGGAGGAGGCTGGTGTTGACGGGTGAGATGAAGCGGGCTGGGAGGAGGCTGGTGTTGACGGGGTGAGATGAAGAGGCTGGGAGGAGGCTGGTGTTGACGGGGTGAGAGGACGAGGTCTGGGAGAAGGCTGGTGTTGATGGCGTGAGATGAAGAGGGCTGCGAGGAGGCTGATGTTGATGGGGTGAGATGAAGGGGGGTGGGAGGAGGCTGGTGTTGATGGGGTGAGATGAAGAGAGGTGGGAGGAGGCTGGTGTTGATGGGGTGAGATGAAGAGAGGTGGGTGGAGGCTGTTGTTGACGGGGTGAGCTGAAGAGGGCTGGGAGGAGGCTGGTGTTGACGCGGTGAAATGAAAAGGGTTGGGAGGAGGCTGGTGTTGATGGGGTCAGATGAAGAGGTGTGGGAGGAGGCTGGTGTTGATGGGGTGAGATGAAGAGAGGTGGGTGGAGGATGTTGTTGACGGGGTGAGCTGAAGAGTGGTGGGAGGAGGGTGGTTTTGATGGGGTGAGATGAAGAGGGGTGGGAGGGGGCTGGTGTTGATGGGGTGAGATGAAGAGGGGTGGGAGGAGGCTTGTGTTGATGGGGTGAGATGAAGAGGGGTGGGAGAGGGCTGGTGTTGATGGGGTGAGTTGAAGAGGAGTGGGAGGAGGCTGGTGTTGACGGGGTGAGATGAAGAGGGCTGGGAGGAGGCTGGTGTGGTTGGAGTGAGTTGAAGAGGGCTGCGAGGAGGCTGGTGTTGACGGGGTGAGATGAAGAGGGCTGCGAGGAGGCTGGTGTTGACGGGGTGCGATGAAGGGGGGTGGGAGGAGGCTGGTGTTGATGGGGTGAGATGAAGAGTGGTGGGGGGAGGCTGGTGTTGATGGGGTGAGATGAAGAGGGGTGGGAAGAGGCTGGTGTTGATGGGGTGAGATGAAGAGGGGTGGGAGGAGGCTGGTGTTGACGGGGTGAGATGAAGAGGGCTGGGAGGAGGCTGGTGTGGTTGGGGTGAGTTGAAGAGGGCTGCGAGGAGGCTGGTGTTGATGGGGTGAGATGAAGAGGGGTGGGAGGAAGCTGGTTTTAATGGGGTGAGATGAAAAGTGCTGGGAGGAGGCTTGTGTTGACAGGATGAGGCGAAGAGAGCTGGGAGGAGGCTGGTGTTGATGAGGTGAGATGAAGAGGGGTGGGAGGAGGCTGGTGTTGATGGGGTGAGATGAAGAGGGGTGGGAGGAGGCTGGTGTTGATGGGGTGAGATGAAGAGGGGTGGGAGGAGGCTGGTGTTGACGCGGCGAGTTGAAAAGTTTGGGAGGAGGCTGTTATTGATTGGGTGAGATGAAGAGAGGTGGAATGAGGCTGGTGTTGATGGGGTGAGATGAAGAGGGGTGGGAGGATTCTGTTGTTGATGGGGTGAGATGAAGAGAGGTGGGAGTAGTCTGGTGTTGATGGGGTGAGATGAAGAGGGGTGGGAGGAGACTGGTGTTGATGGAGTGAGATGAAGAGGGGTGGGAGGAGGCTGGTGTTGATGGAGTGAGATGAAGAGGGGTGGGAGGAGGCTGGTGTTGATGGGGTGAGATGAAGAGGGGTGGGAGGAGGCTGGTGTTGATGGGGTGAGATGAAGAGGGGTGGGCGGAGGCCGGTGTTGATGGGGGGGAGATGAAGAGGGGTGGTAGGAGGCTGGTGTTGATGGGGTGAGATGAAGAGGGGTGGGAGGAGGCCGGTGTTGATGGGGTGAGATGAAGAGGGGTGGGAGGAGGCTGGTGTTGATGGGAGGGAGATGAAGAGGGGTGGGAGGAGGCTGGTGTTGATGGGAGGGAGATGAAGAGGGGTGGGAGGAGGCCGGTGTTGATGGGAGGGAGATGAAGAGGGGTGGGAGGAGGCTGGTGTTGATGGGGTGAGATGAAGAGGGGAGGGAGGAGACTGGTGTTGATGGGGTGAGATGAAGAGGGGTGGGAGGAGGCTGGTGTTGATGGGGTGAGATGAAGAGGGGTGGGAGGAGGCTGGTGTTGATGAGGTGAGATGAAGAGGGGTGGGAGGAGGCTGGTGTTGATGGGGTGAGATGAAGAGGGGTGGGAGGAGGCTGGTGTTGACGGGGTGCGATGAAGAGGGGTGGGAGGAAGCTGGTGTTGATGGGGTGAGATGAAGAGGGGTGGGAGGAGGCTGGTGTTGATGGGGGGGAGATGAAGAGGGGTGGGAGGAGGCTGGTATTGACGGGGTGATATGAAGCGGGCTGGGAGGAGGCTGTTGTTGAGGGGGTGAGATGAAGCGGGCTGGGAGGAGGCTGGTGTGGAGCATGAACACCAGCAGAGACCTGTTGGGCCCAATGGCATGTTTCTATGCTGTACATTCGATGTAACTTTGTACCTCACTCATTTCCTTTATCGCACACGCACAGATCTTACAGTTACACTTTACCTATTAGGATGAACAGGTCAGCCAGATTCTCCTTGGCCGCTTGCCCCATGAATGTACTGTGCTTGTTTCTGAATGCGGTTACACCTTGTTCGACTGGTATTGGTCTCGGAGCGTCTGCAATGAAATCAGAGGCATCAATTAACACAGAGAAACTAAAAACGAATTGATCACAGGCATGAGCAGATACGTACGCCGACCATGGGAACAGAGGAAGAGGAGGAGGCCATTCCGCCCCTCGAGCCTATTCCACCATTCAAATAGATCACGGCTGCTCTGTATCTTAATCCCAACTACCCGCCTTGGTTCCTTATCCCTTAACACCCTTACCCAACAAACATCTATTAATCTCAGTTTTGAAATATTCAATTTACCTCCCAGCCTCAACAGCTTTTTGGGGTAGAGAGTTCCAGATTTCCACCACCCTTTGGGTGAAGAAGAGCTTCTGAGTCAGAAGGTTGTGGGTTCAAGTCCCATTCAAGGGACTTGAGCGCAGAAAGCTGGGCTGACACAACAGTGCGGTGCTGAGGGAGTGCTGCACTGTCGGAGGGACAGTACTGAGGGAGCGCCGCACTGTCGAAGTGGAAGTACTGAGGGAGCACCGCACTGTTGGAGGGGCAGTACTGAGGGAGCACCGCACTGTTGGAGGGGCAGTACTGAGGGAGCGCCGCACTGTCGGAGGGACAGTACTGAGGGAGCGCCGCACTGTCGAAGTGGAAGTACTGAGGGAGCACCGCACTGTTGGAGGGGCAGTACTGAGGGAGCACCGCACTGTTGGAGGGGCAGTACTGAGGGAGCGCTGCATTGTCGAAGGGGCAGTACTGAGGGAGCGCTGCATTGTCGAAGGGGCAGTACTGAGGGAGCGCCGCACTGTCGAAGGGGCAGTACTGAGGGAGCGCCGCACTGTCGGAGGGGCAGTACTGAGGGAGGAGCCAATAACCAGGGGGCATAGTTTCAAGGAAAGGGTCAGGAGGTTTAATGAGGATTTGAGGAAAAACTTTTTCACCCAGAGGGTGGTTGGAATCTGGAACTCACTGCCTGAAAGGGTGGTAGAGGTAGGAACCCTCACAACATTCAAGAAGCATTTAGATGAGCACTTGAAACGCCATAGCATACAAGGCTACGGACCAAGTGCTGGAAAATGGGATTAGAATAGACAGGGCTTGATGGCCGGTGCGGACACGATGGGCCGAAGGGCCTCTTTCTGTGCTGTATAACTCGGTGACTCGATGACTCTACGCCTTACCTGTTCACGCACCGCCAAAGCTCCTCCACTCCCCGAGACCGATCACTTTTCCTGACGTCACTCTTGTAGATCGCGACAGCTGCTCGCCTGCGTGCGTGCGTGGCCGGGGGAAAGCTTCACGTTCCCTGGCCTCCCACGGGGCTTTGAGAGTCCAAAATCCAACACTCGACGCAGTGTGTGCCCGCGGTGAGAATCAGAGCCCAGTGAACTGAGATGCCGGATCCACAGGTTCAGCGGAGACAGCACTGTGGGCGTGTGGGTGCCTCTCCCAGTCCCAGCCTAGGTGGAATGCGGAAATGCGGTAGAACGAGATTACCAGGAGCAAGGTGTTGACATGCAGCTGCTCCTGATCTGTTTAAAGGGCCATCGTCGCTCTGCAAGAGAAGAGGGACTTCAGTTATAAGATCATAAGAAATAGGAGCAGGAGTTGGCCATTCGGCCCCTCGAGCCTGCTCCGCCATTCAATGAGATCATGGCTGATCTGCTGCCTCATCCCCACTTTCCTGCACTATCCCCATATCCCACAGAGTCACAGAGTCATATCGGCACAGAAGTGCCTATCCAGGCTCCCCATGAAAACATTGAGTGTCTCCGCTTCCACCACTTCCATCGGCAGCGAGTTCCAGGTCCTCACCACTCGCTGCGTAAAAAAGTTTTTCCTCACGTCCCCCCCTGTATCTCTTGCCCAAATCCTTAAATCTGTGTCCCCTAGTCCTTGTACCAACAACTAGTGGGAACAGCCTTTCCCCGTCTAGCCTATCCAAACCCGTCATAATCTTGTACACCTCTATCAATTCACAGGGCGGAGGGAGAGAGGTACTAGGGTGGAGGGAAACAGGTCACAGGGTGGAGGGACAGAGGTCGGAGGGCGGATGGAGAGAGGTCGGAGAGTGGAGGGAGAGAGATCAGTGGATGGAGGGAGCGAGGTACGAGGGTGGAGGGAGAGAGGTCGGAGGGCAGAGGGAGAGAGGTCGGAGGGCAGAGGGAGAGAGATCAGTAGATGGAGGGAGCGAGGTACGAGGGTGGAGGGAGAGAGGATGGAGGGTGGAGGAAGAGAGGTCAAAGGGCGGTGGGAGAGATGTCGGAGGGCGGAGGGAGAGAGGTCAAAGGGCGGAGGGAGCGAGGTACAAGGTTGGAGGGAGAGAGGTTGGAGGGCGGTGGGAGAGAGGTCGGAGGGCGGTGGGAGAGAGGTCGGAGGGCGGTGGGAGAGAGGTCGGAGGGCGGTGGGAGAGAGGTCGGAGGGCGGTGGGAGAGAGGTCACAGGGTGGTGGGAGAGAGGTCACAGGGTGGAGGGAGAGAGGTCACAGGGCGGAGGGAGAGAGGTTAGAGGGCAGAAGGAGAGAGGTTGGAGGGCGGTGGGAGAGAGGTCGGAGGGCAGAGGGAGAGAGGTCACAGGGCGGAGGGAGAGAGGTCACAGGGCGGAGGGAGAGAGGTCGGAGGGCAGAGGGAGAGAGGTCACAGGGCGGAGGGAGATAGGTCACAGGGCGGAGGGAGAGAGGTTAGAGGGCAGAAGGAGAGAGGTCGCGTCTCAGTAAAATTGACCATGAAACGGTTGGATTTTAATAAAAATCCAACTGGTTCACTGATGTCCCTTTAGGGGTGAAAACCTGCCGTCCTTTCCCGGTCTGGCCTATATGTGACTGTGAAGAAAGACTTGCATTTCTATAGCGCCTGTCACAACCTCAGGATGTCCCAAAGCGCTTCACAGCCAATGAAGCACTTTGATAAGTGTGGTCACTGTTGTAATGCAGGAAACGCGGCAGACAATTTGCGCACAGCAAGCTCCCACAAACAGCAATGTAATAATGACCAGATCATCTGTTTTAGTGATGTCGACTGAGGGAGAAATATTGGCCCCAGGACACCGGGGAGAACGCCCCCTGCTCCTCTTTGAAATAGTGGCCGTGGGATATTTTACATCTACCTGAGAGAGCAGTTGGTGCCTCGGTTTAACGCCTCATCCGAAAGACGGCACATCGGACAGTGCGGCGCTCCCTCAGTACTGCCCCTCCGACAGTGCGGCACTCCCTCAGTACTGCCCCTCTGACAGTGCAGCGCTCCCTTAGTACTGCCCCTCTGACAGTGCAGCGCACCCTCAGTACTGCCCCTCCGACAGTGCGGCGCTCCCTCTGTACTGCCCCACCGACAGTGCGGCGCTCCCTCAGTACTGCCCCTCCAACAGTGCAGCGCTCCCTCAGTACTGCCCCTCCGACAGTGCGTCGCTCCCTCAGTACTGCCCCTCCGACAGTGCGGTGCTCCCTCAGTACTGCCCCCCTGACAGTGCAGCGCTCCCACAGTACCACCCCTCCGACAGTGCGGCGCTCCCTCAGCACTGCCCCTCTGACTGTGTGGTGCTCCCTCAGTAGTGCCCCTCCGACAGTGCAGCCCTTCCTCAATACTGCCCCTTCGACAGTTTGGCACTCCCTCAGTACTGCCCCTCCGACAGTGCAGCGCTCCCTCAGTACTGCCCCTCCCACAGTGCGGCGCTCCCTTAGCACTGCTCCCCTGACTGTGCGGCGCTCCCTCAGTACTGCCCCTCCGACAGTGCGGCACTCCCTCAGTACTGCCCCTCTGACAGTGCAGCGCTCCCTTAGTACTGCCCCTCTGACAGTGCAGCGCACCCTCAGTACTGCCCCTCCGACAGTGCGGCGCTCCCTCTGTACTGCCCCACCGACAGTGCGGCGCTCCCTCAGTACTGCCCCTCCAACAGTGCAGCGCTCCCTCAGTACTGCCCCTCCGACAGTGCGTCGCTCCCTCAGTACTGCCCCTCCGACAGTGCGGTGCTCCCTCAGTACTGCCCCCCTGACAGTGCAGCGCTCCCACAGTACCACCCCTCCGACAGTGCGGCGCTCCCTCAGCACTGCCCCTCTGACTGTGTGGTGCTCCCTCAGTAGTGCCCCTCCGACAGTGCAGCCCTTCCTCAATACTGCCCCTTCGACAGTTTGGCACTCCCTCAGTACTGCCCCTCCGACAGTGCAGCGCTCCCTCAGTACTGCCCCTCCCACAGTGCGGCGCTCCCTTAGCACTGCTCCCCTGACTGTGCGGCGCTCCCTCAGTACTGCCCCTCCGACAGTGCGGCCCTCCCTCGGTACTGCCCCTCCGACAGTGCGGCACACCCTCAGTACTGCCCCTCCAACAGTGCGGCGCTCCGTCAGTACTGCCCCTCCGACAGTGCAGCGCTCCCTCAGTACTGCCCCTCCGACAGTGCGGCGCTCCCTCAGTACTGCCCCTCTGACAGTGCGGCGCTCCCTCAGTACTGACCCTCCGACAGTGTGGCGCTCCCTCAGTACTGACCCTCCGACAGTGCGGCGCTCCCTCAGTACTGCCCCTCCGACAGTGCGGCGCTTCCTCTGTACTGCCCCTCCGACAGTGCGGCGCTCCCTCAGTACTGCCCCTCCGACAGTGCGGCGCTCCCTCAGTACTGCCCTCCGACAGTGCGGCGCTCCCTCAGTACAGCTCCTCTGACAGTGCGGCGCTCCCTCAGTACTGCCCCTCCGACAGTGCGGTGCTCCTTCAGTACTGCCCCTCTGACAGTACGGCGCTCCCTCAGTACTGCCCCTCTGACAGTGCGGCGCTCCCTCAGTACTGCCCCTCTGAAAGTGCGGAGCTCCCTCAGTACTGCCCCTCTGACAGTGCGGCGCTCCTTCAGTACTGCCGCTCTGACAGTGCGGCGCTCCCTCAGTTCTGCCCCTCCGACAGTGCAGCGCTCCCTCAGTACTGCCCCTCCCACAGTGCGGCGCTCCCTCAGTACTGCCCCTCTGACTGTGTGGTGCTCCCTCAGTAGTGCCCCTCCGACAGTGCGGCACTCCCTCAATACTGCCCCTTCGACAGTGTGGCACTCACTCAGTACTGCCCCTCCGACAGTGCAGCGCTCCCTCAGTACTGCCCCTCCCACAGTGCGGCGCTCCCTTAGTACTGCTCCTCTGACTGTGCGGCGCTCCCTCAGTACTGCCCCTCCGACAGTGCGGCCCTCCCTCAGTACTGCCCCTCCGACAGTGCGGCGCTCCCTCAGTACTGACCCTCCGACAGTGCGGCGCTCCCTCAGTACTGCCCCTCCGACAGTGCGACGCTCCCTCTGTACTGCCCCTCCGACAGTGCGCCGCTCCCTCAGTACTGCCCCTCCGACAGTGCGGCGCTCCCTCAGTACAGCCCCTCTGACAGTGCGGCGCTCCCTCAGTACTGCCCCTCCGACAGTGCGGCGCTCCCTCAGTACTGCCCCTCTGACAGTGCAGCGCTCCCTCAGTACTGCCCTCTGACAATGCAGCGCTCCCTCAGTACTGCAACTCCGACAGTGCAGCGCTCCCTCAGTACTGCCCCTCCCACACTGCAGCGCTCCCTCAGTACTGCCCCTCCGACAGTGCAGCGCTCCCACAGTACTGCCCCTCCGACAGTGCGGCGCACCCTCAGTACTGCCCCTCCGACAGTGCGGCGCTCCCTCAGCACTGCCCCTCCCACACTGCAGCCCTCCCTCAGGACTGCATCTCCGACAGTGCAGCGCTCCCTCAGTACTGCCCGTCCGACAGTGCGGCGCTCCCTCAGTACTGCCCCTCCAACAGTGCAGCGCTCCCTCAGTACTGCCCCTCCGACAGTGCGTCGCTCCCTCAGTACTGCCTCTCCGACAGTGCGGCTCTCCCTCAGTACTGCCCCTCTGACAGTGCGGCGCTCCCTCAGTACTGCCCCTCCAACAGTGCGGCGCTCCCTCAGTACTGCCTCTCCGACAGTGCGGCTCTCCCTCAGTACTGCCCCTCTGACAGTGCGGCGCTCCCTCAGTACTGACCCTCCGACAGTGCGGCGCTCCCTCAGTACTGACCCTCTGACAGAGCAGCGCTCCCTTAGTACTGCCCCTCTGACAGTGCAGCGCTCCCTCAGTACTGCCCCTCCGACAGTGCGGCGCTCCCTCTGTAATGCCCCTCCGACAGTGCGGCGCTCCCTCAGTACTGCCCCTCCAACAGTGCAGCGCTCCCTCAGTACTGCCCCTCCGACAGTGCGTCGCTCCCTCAGTACTGCCCCTCCGACAGTGCGGTGCTCCCTCAGTAGTGCCCCCCTGACAGTGCAGCGCTCCCACAGTACCACCCCTCCGACAGTGCGGCGCTCCCTCAGCACTGCCCCTCTGACTGTGTGGTGCTCCCTCAGTAGTGCCCCTCCGACAGTGCAGCCCTTCCTCAATACTGCCCCTTCGACAGTGTGGCACTCCCTCAGTACTGCCCCTCCGACAGTGCAGCGCTCCCTCAGTACTGCCCCTCCCACAGTGCGGCGCTCCCTTAGCACTGCTCCCCTGACTGTGCGGTGCTCCCTCAGTACTGCCCCTCCAACAGTGCGGCGCTCCCTCAGTACTGCCCCTCTGACAGTGCGGCGCTCCCTCAGTACTGACCCTCCGACAGTGTGGCGCTCCCTCAGTACTGACCCTCCGACAGTGCGGCGCTCCCTCAGTACTGCCCCTCCGACAGTGCGGCGCTTCCTCTGTACTGCCCCTCCGACAGTGCGGCGCTCCCTCAGTACTGCCCTCCGACAGTGCGGCGCTCCCTCAGTACAGCTGCTCTGACAGTGCGGCGCTCCCTCAGTACTGCCTCTCCGACAGTGCGGTGCTCCTTCAGTACTGCCCCTCTGACAGTACGGCGCTCCCTCAGTACTTCCCCTCTGACAGTGCGGCGCTCCCTCAGTACTGCCCCTCTGAAAGTGCGGAGCTCCCTCAGTACTGCCCCTCTGACAGTGCGGCGCTCCTTCAGTACTGCCGCTCTGACAGTGCGGCGCTCCCTCAGTACTGCCCCTCCCACAGTGCGGCGCTCCCTCAGTACTGCCCCTCTGACTGTGTGGTGCTCCCTCAGTAGTGCCCCTCCGACAGTGCGGCACTCCCTCAATACTGCCCCTTCGACAGTGCGGCACTCACTCAGTACTGCCCCTCCGACAGTGCAGCGCTCCCTCAGTACTGCCCCTCCCACAGTGCGGCGCACCCTTAGTACTGCTCCTCTGACTGTGCGGCGCTCCCTCAGTACTGCCCCTCCGACAGTGCGGCACTCCCTCAGTACTGCCCCTCCAACAGTGCGGCGCTCCCTCAGTACTGACCCTCCGACAGTGCGGCGCTCCCTCAGTACTGCCCCTCCGACAGTGCGACGCTCCCTCTGTACTGCCCCTCCGACAGTGCGCCGCTCCCTCAGTACTGCCCCTCCGACAGTGCGGCGCTCCCTCAGTACAGCCCCTCTGACAGTGCGGCGCTCCCTCAGTACTGCCCCTCCGACAGTGCGGCGCTCCCTCAGTACTGCCCCTCTGACAGTGCAGCGCTCCCTCAGTACTGCCCTCTGACAGTGCAGCGCTCCCTCAGTACTGCAACTCCGACAGTGCAGCGCTCCCTCAGTACTGCCCCTCCCACACTGCAGCGCTCCCTCAGTACTGCCCCTCCGACAGTGCAACGCTCCCTCAGTACTGCCCCTCCGACAGTGCGGCGCACCCTCAGTACTGCCCCTCCGACAGTGCGGCGCTCCCTCAGCGCTGCCCCTCCCACACTGCAGCCCTCCCTCAGGACTGCACCTCCGACAGTGCAGCGCTCCCTCAGTACTGCCCGTCCGACAGTGCGGCGCTCCCTCAGTACTGCCCCTCCAACAGTGCAGCGCTCCCTCAGTACTGCCCCTCCGACAGTGCGTCGCTCCCTCAGTACTGCCTCTCCGACAGTGCGGCTCTCCCTCTGTACTGCCCCTCTGACAGTGCGGCGCTCCCTCAGTACTGCCCCTCCAACAGTGCGGCGCTCCCTCAGTACTGCCTCTCCGACAGTGCTGCTCTCCCTCAGTACTGCCCCTCTGACAGTGCGGCGCTCCCTCAGTACTGACCCTCCGACAGTGCGGCGCTCCCTCAGTACTGACCCTCTGACTGACAGTGCGGCGCTCGCTCAGTACTGCCTCTCCGACAGTGCGGTGCTCCCTCTGTACTGCCCCTCCGACAGTGCGGCGCTCCCTCAGTACTGCCCCTCCGACAGTGCGGCGCTCCCTCAGTACTGCCCCTCCGACAGTGCGGTGCTCCCTCAGTACTGCCCCTCTGACAGTACGGCGCTCCCTCAGTACTGCCCCTCTGACAGTGCGGCGCTCCCTCAGTACTGCCCCTCTGAAAGTGCGGAGCTCCCTCAGTACTGCCCCTCTGACAGTGCGGTGCTCCTTCAGTACTGCCCCTCTGACAGTACGGCGCTCCCTCAGTTCTGCCCCTCTGACAGTGCGGCGCTCCCTCAGTACTGCCCGTCCGACACTGCGGCGCTCCCTCAGTACTGCCCCTCTGACAGTGCAGCGCTCCCTCAGTACTGCCCCTCCGACAGTGCGGCGCTCCCTCACTACTGCCCCTCCGACAGTGCGGTGCTCCCTCAGTACTGCCCTCTGACAGTGCAGCGCTCCCTCAGTCCTGCAACTCCGACAGTGCAGCGCTCCCTCAGTGCCGCCCCTCCCCCACTGCAGCGCTCCCTCAGTACTGCCCCTCCGACAGTGCAGCGCTCCCTCAGTACTGCCCCTCCGACAGTGCGGCGCTCCCTCGGTACTGCCCCTCCGACAGTGCGGCACACCCTCAGTACTGCCCCTCCAACAGTGCGGCGCTCCCTCAGTACTGCCCCTCCGACAGTGCAGCGCTCCCTCAGTACTGCCCCTCCGACAGTGCGGCGCTCCCTCAGTACTGCCCCTCTGACAGTGCGGCGCTCCCTCAGTACTGACCCTCCGACAGTGTGGCGCTCCCTCAGTACTGACCCTCCGAAAGTGCGGCGCTCCCTCAGTACTGCCCCTCCGACAGTGCCGCGCTTCCTCTGTACTGCCCCTCCGACATTGCGGCGCTCCCTCAGTACTGCCCCTTCGACAGTGCGGCGCTCCCTCAGTACTGCCCTCCGACAGTGCGGCGCTCCCTCAGTACAGCTCCTCTGACAGTGCGGCGCTCCCTCAGTACTGCCCCTCCGACAGTGCGGTGCTCCTTCAGTACTGCCCCTCTGACAGTACGGCGCTCCCTCAGTACTGCCCCTCTGACAGTGCGGCGCTCCCTCAGTACTGCCCCTCTGAAAGTGCGGAGCTCCCTCAGTACTGCCCCTCTGACAGTGCGGCGCTCCTTCAGTACTGCCGCTCTGACAGTGCGGCGCTCCCTCAGTTCTGCCCCTCCGACAGTGCAGCGCTCCCTCAGTACTGCCCCTCCCACAGTGCGGCGCTCCCGCAGTACTGCCCGTCTGACTGTGTGGTGCTCCCTCAGTAGTGCCCCTCCGACAGTGCGGCACTCCCTCAATACTGCCCCTTCGACAGTGTGGCACTCACTCAGTACTGCCCCTCCGACAGTGCAGCGCTCCCTCAGTACTGCCCCTCCCACAGTGCGGCGCTCCCTTAGTACTGCTCCTCTGACTGTGCGGCCCTCCCTCAGTACTGCCCCTCCGACAGTGCGGCGCTCCCTCAGTACTGACCCTCCGACAGTGCGGCGCTCCCTCAGTACTGCCCCTCCGACAGTGCGACGCTCCCTCTGTACTGCCCCTCCGACAGTGCGCCGCTCCCTCAGTACTGCCCCTCCGACAGTGCGGCGCTCCCTCAGTACAGCCCCTCTGACAGTGCGGCGCTCCCTCAGTACTGCCCCTCCGACAGTGCGGCGCTCCCTCAGTACTGCCCCTCTGACAGTGCAGCGCTCCCCCAGTACTGCCCTCTGACAGTGCAGCGCTCCCTCAGTCCTGCAACTCCGACAGTGCAGCGCTCCCTCAGTACCGCCCCTCCCACACTGCAGCGCCCCCTCAGTACTGCCCCTCCGACAGTGCAGCGCTCCCTCAGTACTGCCCCTCCGACAGTGCGGCGCACCCTCAGTACTGCCCCTCCGAAAGTGCGGCGCTCCCTCAGCACTGCCCCTCCCACACTGCAGCCCTCCCTCAGGACTGCATCTCCGACAGTGCAGCGCTCCCTCAGTCCTGCCCCTCCGACAGTGCGGCTCTCCCTCAGTACTGACCCTCTGACAGTGCGGCGCTCCCTCAGTACTGCCCCTCCGACAGTGCGGCGCTCCCTCAGTACTGCCTCTCCGACAGTGCGGCTCTCCCTCAGTACTGCCCCTCTGACAGTGCGGCGCTCCCTCAGTACTGACCCTCCGACAGTACGGCGCTCCCTCAGTACTGACCCTCTGACTGACAGTGCGGCGCTCCCTCAGTACTGCCCCACCGACAGTGCGCCGCTCCCTCAGTACTGCCCCTCCGACAGTGCGGCGCTCCCTCAGTACAGCCCCTCTGACAGTGCGGCGCTCCCTCAGTACTGCCCCTCCGACAGTGCGGCGCTCCCTCAGTACTGCCCCTCTGACAGTGCAGCGCTCCCTCAGTACTGCCCTCTGACAGTGCAGCGCTCCCTCAGTCCTGCAACTCCGACAGTGCAGCGCTCCCTCAGTACCGCCCCTCCCACACTGCAGCGCTCCCTCAGTACTGCCCCTCCGACAGTGCGGCGCACCCTCAGTACTGCACCTCCGACAGTGCAGCGCTCCCTCAGTCCAGCCCGTCCGACAGTGCGGCGCTCCCTCAGTACTGCCTCTCCGACAGTGCGGCTCTCCCTCAGTACTGACCCTCTGACAGTGCGGCGCTCCCTCAGTACTGCACCTCCGACAGTGCGGCGCTCCCTCAGTACTGCCTCTCCGACAGTGCGGCTCTCCCTCAGTACTGCCCCTCTGACAGTGCGGCGCTCCCTCAGTACTGACCCTCCGACAGTACGGCGCTCCCTCAGTACTGACCCTCTGACTGACAGTGCGGCGCTCCCTCAGTACTGCCCCACCGACAGTGCGGTGCTCCCTCTGTACTGCCCCTCCGACAGTGCGGCGCTCCCTCAGTACTGCCCCTCCGACAGTGCGGCGCTCCCTCAGTACTGCCCCTCCGACAGTGCGGTGCTCCCTCAGTACTGCCCCTCTGACAGTACGACGCTCCCTCAGTACTGCCCCTCTGACAGTGCGGCGCTCCCTCAGTACAGCCCCTCTGAAAGTGCGGAGCTCCCTCAGTACTGCCCCTCTGACAGTGCGGCGCTCCTTCAGTACTGCCCCTCTGACAGTACGGCGCTCCCTCAGTTCTGCCCCTCTGACAGTGCGGCGCTCCCTCAGTACTGCCCCTCCGACACTGCGGCGCTCCCTCAGTCCTGCCCCTCTGACAGTGCAGCGCTCCCTCAGTACTGCCCCTCCGACAGTGCGGCGCTCCCTCACTATTGCCCCTCCGACAGTGCGGCGCTCCCTCAGTACTGCCCCCTGACAGTGCAGCGCTCCCTCAGTACTGCAACTCTGACAGTGCGGCGCTCCCTCAGTACTGCCCCTCCCACACTGCAGCGCTCCCGCAGTACTGCCCCTCCGACAGTGCAGCGCTCCCTCAGTACTGCCCCTCCGACAGTGCGGCGCACCCTCAGCACTGCCCCTCCCACACTGCAGCCCTCCCTCAGTACTGCACCTCCGACAGTGCAGCACTCCCTCAGTACTGCCCGTCCGACAGTGCGGCGATCCCTCAGTACTGCCCCTCCAACAGTGCAGCGCTCCCTCAGTACTGCCCCTCCGACAGTGCGTCGCTCCCTCAGTACTGCCCCTCCGACAGTGCGGTGCTCCCTCAGTACTGCCTCTCCGACAGTGCGGTGCTCCCACAGTACCACCCCTCCGACAGTGCGGCGCTCCCTCAGCACTGCCCCTCTGACTGTGTGGTGCTCCCTCAGTAGTGCCCCTCCGACAGTGCAGCCCTTCCTCAATACTGCCCCTTCGACAGTGTGGCACTCCCTCACTACTGCCCCACCGACAGTGCAGCGCTCCCTCAGTACTGCACCTCCCACAGTGCGGCGCTCCCTTTGTACTGCTCCCCTGACTGTGCGGCGCTCCCTCAGTACTGCCCCTCCGACAGTGCGGCCCTCCCTCAGTACTGCCCCTCCGACAGTGCGTCACACCCTCAGTACTGCCCCTCCAACAGTGCGGCGATCCCTCAGTACTGCCCCTCTGACAGTGCGGCGCTCCCTCAGTACAGCCCCTCCGGCAGTGCGGCGCTCCCTCAGTACTGCCCCTCCGACAGTGCGGCGCTCCATCAGTACTGCCATTCCGACAGTGCGGCGCTCCCTCAGTACTGCCCCTCCGACAGTTCGGCGCTCCCTCAGTACTGACCCTCCGACAGTGCGGCGCTCCCTCAGTACTGACCCTCCGACAGTGCGGCGCTCCCTCAGTACTGCCCCCCCTCAGTACTGCCCCTCCGACAGTGCGGCGCTCCCTCAGTACTGACCCTCCGACAGTACGGCGCTCCCTCAGTACTGACCCTCTGACTGACAGTGCGGCGCTCCCTCAGTACTGCCCCACCGACAGTGCGGTGCTCCCTCTGTACTGCCCCTCCGACAGTGCGGCGCTCCCTCAGTACTGCCCCTCCGACAGTGCGGCGCTCCCTCAGTACTGCCCCTCCGACAGTGCGGTGCTCCCTCAGTACTGCCCCTCTGACAGTACGACGCTCCCTCAGTACTGCCCCTCTGACAGTGCGGCGCTCCCTCAGTACAGCCCCTCTGAAAGTGCGGAGCTCCCTCAGTACTGCCCCTCTGACAGTGCGGCGCTCCTTCAGTACTGCCCCTCTGACAGTACGGCGCTCCCTCAGTTCTGCCCCTCTGACAGTGCGGCGCTCCCTCAGTACTGCCCCTCCGACACTGCGGCGCTCCCTCAGTCCTGCCCCTCTGACAGTGCAGCGCTCCCTCAGTACTGCCCCTCCGACAGTGCGGCGCTCCCTCACTATTGCCCCTCCGACAGTGCGGCGCTCCCTCAGTACTGCCCCCTGACAGTGCAGCGCTCCCTCAGTACTGCAACTCCGACAGTGCGGCGCTCCCTCAGTACTGCCCCTCCCACACTGCAGCGCTCCCGCAGTACTGCCCCTCCGACAGTGCAGCGCTCCCTCAGTACTGCCCCTCCGACAGTGCGGCGCACCCTCAGCACTGCCCCTCCCACACTGCAGCCCTCCCTCAGTACTGCACCTCCGACAGTGCAGCACTCCCTCAGTACTGCCCGTCCGACAGTGCGGCGATCCCTCAGTACTGCCCCTCCAACAGTGCAGCGCTCCCTCAGTACTGCCCCTCCGACAGTGCGTCGCTCCCTCAGTACTGCCCCTCCGACAGTGCGGTGCTCCCTCAGTACTGCCTCTCCGACAGTGCGGTGCTCCCACAGTACCACCCCTCCGACAGTGCGGCGCTCCCTCAGCACTGCCCCTCTGACTGTGTGGTGCTCCCTCAGTAGTGCCCCTCCGACAGTGCAGCCCTTCCTCAATACTGCCCCTTCGACAGTGTGGCACTCCCTCACTACTGCCCCACCGACAGTGCAGCGCTCCCTCAGTACTGCACCTCCCACAGTGCGGCGCTCCCTTTGTACTGCTCCCCTGACTGTGCGGCGCTCCCTCAGTACTGCCCCTCCGACAGTGCGGCCCTCCCTCAGTACTGCCCCTCCGAAAGTGCGGCACACCCTCAGTACTGCCCCTCCAACAGTGCGGCGATCCCTCAGTACTGCCCCTCTGACAGTGCGGCGCTCCCTCAGTACAGCCCCTCCGGCAGTGCGGCGCTCCCTCAGTACTGCCCCTCCGACAGTGCGGCGCTCCCTCAGTACTGCCATTCCGACAGTGCGGCGCTCCCTCAGTACTGCCCCTCCGACAGTTCGGCGCTCCCTCAGTACTGACCCTCCGACAGTGCGGCGCTCCCTCAGTACTGACCCTCCGACAGTGCGGCGCTCCCTCAGTACTGCCCCTCCGACAGTGCGGCGCTCCCTCTGTACTGCCCCTCCGACAGTGCGGCACTCCTTCAGTACTGCCCCTCCGACAGTGCGGCGCTCCCTCAGTGCTGCCCCTCCGACAGTGCGGCGCTCCCTCAGTACAGCCCCTCTGACAGTGCGGCGCTCCCTCAGTACTGCCCCTCCGACAGTGCGGTGCTCCCTCAGTACTGCCCCTCTGACAATATGGCGCTCCCTCAGTACTGCCCCTCTGAAAGAGCGGAGCTCCCTCAGTACTGCCCCTCTGACAGTGCGGCGCTCCCTCAGTTCTGCCCCTCTGACAGTGCGGCGCTCCCTCAGTACTGCCCCTCCGACAGTGCGGCACTCCATCAGTACTGCCCCTCCGACAGTGCGGCGCTCCCTCAGTACTGCCACTCTGACAGTACGGCGCTCCCCCAGTACTGCCCCTCTGACAGTGCAGCGCTCCCTCAGTACTGCCCCTCCGACAGTGCGGCGCACCCTCAGTACTGCCCCTCCGACAGTGCGGCGCTCCCTCAGCACTGCCCCTCCCACACTGCAGCCCTCCCTCAGTACTGCCCCTCCGACAGTGCAGCGCTCCCTCAGTACTGCCCGTCCGACAGTGCGGCGCTCCCTCAGTACTGCCCCTCCGACAGTGCAGCGCTCCCTCAGTACTGCCCCTCCCACAGTGCGGCGCTCCCTCAGTACTGCCCCTCTGACTGTGTGGTGCTCCCTCAGTAGTGCCCCTCCGACAGTGCGGCACTCCCTCAATACTGCCCCTTCGACAGTTGGCACTCCCTCAGTACTGCCCCCTCCCACAGTGCAGCGCTCCCTCAGTACTGCCCCTCCCACAGTGCGGCGCTCCCTTAGTACTGCTCCTCTGACTGTGCGGCGCTCCCTCAGTACTGCCCCTCCGACAGTGCGGCCCTCCCTCAGTACTGCCACTCCGACAGTGCGGCGCTCCCTCAGTACTGCCCCTCCGACAGTGCGGCGCTCCCTCAGTACTGCCCCTCCGACAGTGCGGCGCTCCCTCAGTACTGCCCCTCTGACAGGGCGGCGCTCCCTCAGTACTGACCCTCCGATAGTGCGGCGCTCACTCAGTACTGACCCTCCGACAGTGCGGCGCTCCCTCAGTACTGCCCCTCCGACAGTGCGGCGCTCCCTCTGTACTGCCCCTCCGACAGTGCGGCGCTCCCTCAGTACTGCCCCTCCGACAGTGCGGCGCTCCCTCAGTACTGCTCCTCCGACAGTGCGGCGCTCCCTCAGTACAGCCCCTCTGACAGTGCGGCGCTCCCTCAGTACTGCCCCTCCGACAGTGCGGTGCTCCTTCAGTACTGCCCCTCTGACAGTACGGCGCTCCCTCAGTACTGCCCCTCTGAAAGTGCGGCGCTCCCTCAGTACTTCCCCTCTGAAAGTGCGGAGCTCCCTCAGTACTGCCCCTCTGACAGTGCGGCGCTCCTTCAGTACTGCTGCTCTGACCGTGCGGCACTCCCTCAGTTCTGCCCCTCCGACAGAGCAGCGCTCCCTCAGTACTGCCCCTCCCACAGTGCGGCGCTCCCTCAGTACTGCCCCTCTGACTGTGTGGTGCTCCCTCAGTAGTGCCCCTCCGACAGTGCGGCACTCCCTCAATACTGCCCCTTCGACAGTGTGGCACTCCGTCAGTGCTGCCCCTCCGATAGTGCAGCGCTCCCTCAGTACTGCCCCTCCGACAGTGCGGCCCTCCCTCAGTACTGCCCCTCCGACAGTGCGGCACACCCTCAGTACTGCCCCTCTAACAGTGCGGCGCTCCCTCAGTACTGCCTCTCCGACAGTGCGGCGCTCCCTCAGTACTGCTCCTCTGACAGTGCGGCGCTCCCTCAGTACAGCCCCTCCGACAGTGCGGCGCTCCCTCAGTACTGCCCCTCCGACAGTGCAGCGCTCCCTCAGTACTGCCCCTCCGACAGTGCGGCGCTCCCTCAGTACTGACTCTCCGACAGTGCGGCGCTCCCTCAGTACTGACCCTCCGACAGTGCGGCGCTGCCTCAGTACTGCCCCTCCGACAGTGCGGCGCTCCCTCTGTACTGCCCCTCCGACAGTGCGGCGCTCCCTCAGTACTGCCCCTCCGACAGTGTGGCGCTCCCTCAGTACTGCCCCTCCGACAGTGCGGCGCTCCCTCAGTACAGCCACTCTGACAGAGCGGCGCTCCCTCAGTACTGCCCCTCCGACAGTGCGGTGCTCCCTCAGTACTGCCCCTCTGACAGGACGGCGCTCCCTCAGTACTGCCCCTCTGAAAGTGCGGAGCTCCCTCAGTACTGCCCCACTGACAGTGCGGCGCTCCTTCAGTACTGCCGCTCTGACAGTGCGGCGCTCCCTCAGTTCTGCCCCTCTGACAGTGCGGCGCTCCCTCAGTACTGCCCCTCCGAAGGTGCGGCGCTCCCTCAGTACTGCCCCTTCGACAGTGCGGCGCTCCCTCAGTACTGCCCCTCTGACAGTACGGTGCTCCCTCAGTACTGCCCCTCCGACAGTGCAGCGCTCCCTCAGTACTGCCGCTCCGACAGTGCGGCGCACCCTCAGTACTGCCCCTCCGACAGTGCGGCGCTCCCTCAGCACTGCCCCTCCCACACTGCAGCCCTCCCTCAGTACTGCCGCTCCGACAGTGCAGCGCTCCCTCAGTACTGCCCGTCCGACAGTGCGGCGCTCCCTCAGTAATGCCCCTCCGACAGTGCAGCGCTCCCTCAGTACTACCCCTCCCACAGTGCGGCGCTCCCTCAGTACTGCCCCTCTGACTGTGTGGTGCTCCCTCAGTAGTGCCCCTCCGACAGTGCGGCATTCCCTCAATACTGCCCCTTCAACAGTGTGGCACTCCCTCAGTACTGCCCCTCCCACAGTGCAGCGCTCCCTCAGTACTGCCCCTCCCACAGTGCGGCGCTCCCTCAGTACTGCTCCTCTGACTGTGCGGCGCTCCCTCAGTACTGCCCCTCCGACAGTGC
The DNA here is from genome assembly GCF_052327205.1 of Somniosus microcephalus. Classification (NCBI taxonomy): domain Eukaryota; kingdom Metazoa; phylum Chordata; class Chondrichthyes; order Squaliformes; family Somniosidae; genus Somniosus; species Somniosus microcephalus. The sequence goes on along the minus strand of NC_140998.1, from coordinate 205,040,205 downwards.
GGCCCTCCCTCAGTACTGCCCCTCCGACAGTGCGGCGCTCCCTCAGTACTGCCCCTCCGACAGTGCGGCGCTCCCTCAGTACTGACCCTCCGACAGTGCGGTGCTCCCTCAGTACTGCCCCTCCGACAGTGCAGCGCTCCCTCTGTACTGCCCCTCCGACAGTGCAGCGCACCCTCAGTACTGCCCCTCCGACAGTGCGGCGCTCCCTCAGCACTGCCCCTCCCACACTGCAGCCCTCCCTCAGTACTGCACCTCCGACAGTGCAGCGCTTCCTCAGTACTGCCCGTCCGACAGTGCGGCGCTCCCTCAGTACTGCCCCCCCTACAGTGCAGCGCTCCCTCAGTACTGCCCCTCCGACAGTGCGTCGCTCCCTCAGTACTGCCCCTCTGACTGCGTGGTGCTCCCTCAGTATTGCCCCTCCGACAGTGCAGCCCTTCCTCAATACTGCCCCTTCGACAGTGTGGCACTCCCTCAGTACTGCCCCTCCGACAGTGCAGCGCTCCCTCAGTACTGCCCCTCCCACAGTGCGGCGCTCCCTTAGTACTGCTCCCCTGACTGTGCGGCGCTCCCTCAGTACTGCCCCTCCGAATGTGCGGCCCTCCTTCAGTACTGCCCCTCCGACAGAGCGGAACACCCTCAGTACTGCCCCTCCAACAGTGCGGCGCTACCTCAGTACTGCCTCTCCGACAGTGCGGCGCTCCCTCAGTACTGCCCCTCTGACAGTGCGGCGCTCCCTCAGTACTGACCCTCCGACAGTGCGGCGCTCCCTTAGTACTGCTCCCCTGACTGTGCGGCGCTCCCTCAGTACTGCTCCTCCGACAATGCGGCCCTCCCTCAGTACTGCCCCTCCGACAGTGCGGCACACCCTCAGTACTGCCACTCCCACAGTGAGGCGCACCCTTAGTACTGCTCCCCTGACTGTGCGGCGCTCCCTCAGTACTGCCCCTCCGACAGTGCGGCCCTCCCTCAGTACTGCCCCTCCGACAGTGCGGCACACCCTCAGTACTGCCCCTCCAACAGTGCGGCGCTCCCTCAGTACTGCCTCTCCGACAGTGCGGCGCTCCCTCAGTACTGCCCCTCCGACAGTGCGGCGCTCCCTCAGTACAGCCCCTCCGACAGTGCGGCGCTCCCTCAGTACTGCCCCTCCGTCAGTGCGGCGCTCCCTCAGTACTGCCCCTCCGACAGTGCGGCGCTCCCTCAGTACTGCCCCTCCGACTGTACGGCGCTGCCTCAGTACTGACCCTCCGACAGTGCGGCGCTCCCTCAGTACTGACCCTCCAACAGTGCGGCGCTCCCTCAGTACTGCCCCTCCGACAGTGCGGCGCTCCCTCTGTACTGCCCCTCCGACAGTGCGGCGCTCCCTCAGTACTGCCCCTCCGACAGTGCGGCGCTCCCTCAGTACTGCCCCTCCGACAGTGCGGCGCTCCCTCAGTACAGCCCCTCTGACAGTGCGGCGCTCCCTCAGTACTGCCCCATCGACAGTGCGGTGCTCCCTCAGTACTGCCCCTCTGACAGTACGGCGCTCCCTCAGTACTGCCCATCTGAAAGTGCGGAGCTCCTTCAGTACTGCCGCTCTGACAGTGCAGCGCTCCCTCAGTACTGGCACTCCGACAGTGCTGCGCTCCCTCAGTACTGCCCCTCTGACAGTACGGCGCTCCCTCAGTACTGCCCATCCGACAGTGCAGCGCTCCCTCAGTACTGCCCCTCCGACAGTGCGGCGCTCCCTCAGTACTGCTCCTCCGACAGTGCGGCGCTCCCTCAGTACAGCCCCTCTGACAGTGCGGCGCTCCCTCAGTACTGCCCCTCCGACAGTGCGGTGCTCCTTCAGTACTGCCCCTCTGACAGTACGGCGCTCCCTCAGTACTGCCCCTCTGAAAGTGCGGCGCTCCCTCAGTACTTCCCCTCTGAAAGTGCGGAGCTCCCTCAGTACTGCCCCTCTGACAGTGCGGCGCTCCTTCAGTACTGCTGCTCTGACCGTGCGGCACTCCCTCAGTTCTGCCCCTCCGACAGAGCAGCGCTCCCTCAGTACTGCCCCTCCCACAGTGCGGCGCTCCCTCAGTACTGCCCCTCTGACTGTGTGGTGCTCCCTCAGTAGTGCCCCTCCGACAGTGCGGCACTCCCTCAATACTGCCCCTTCGACAGTGTGGCACTCCGTCAGTGCTGCCCCTCCGATAGTGCAGCGCTCCCTCAGTACTGCCCCTCCGACAGTGCGGCCCTCCCTCAGTACTGCCCCTCCGACAGTGCGGCACACCCTCAGTACTGCCCCTCTAACAGTGCGGCGCTCCCTCAGTACTGCCTCTCCGACAGTGCGGCGCTCCCTCAGTACTGCTCCTCTGACAGTGCGGCGCTCCCTCAGTACAGCCCCTCCGACAGTGCGGCGCTCCCTCAGTACTGCCCCTCCGACAGTGCAGCTCTCCCTCAGTACTGCCCCTCCGACAGTGCGGCGCTCCCTCAGTACTGACTCTCCGACAGTGCGGCGCTCCCTCAGTACTGACCCTCCGACAGTGCGGCGCTGCCTCAGTACTGCCCCTCCGACAGTGCGGCGCTCCCTCTGTACTGCCCCTCCGACAGTGCGGCGCTCCCTCAGTACTGCCCCTCCGACAGTGTGGCGCTCCCTCAGTACTGCCCCTCCGACAGTGCGGCGCTCCCTCAGTACAGCCACTCTGACAGAGCGGCGCTCCCTCAGTACTGCCCCTCCGACAGTGCGGTGCTCCCTCAGTACTGCCCCTCTGACAGGACGGCGCTCCCTCAGTACTGCCCCTCTGAAAGTGCGGAGCTCCCTCAGTACTGCCCCACTGACAGTGCGGCGCTCCTTCAGTACTGCCGCTCTGACAGTGCGGCGCTCCCTCAGTTCTGCCCCTCTGACAGTGCGGCGCTCCCTCAGTACTGCCCCTCCGAAGGTGCGGCGCTCCCTCAGTACTGCCCCTTCGACAGTGCGGCGCTCCCTCAGTACTGCCCCTCTGACAGTACGGTGCTCCCTCAGTACTGCCCCTCCGACAGTGCAGCGCTCCCTCAGTACTGCCCCTCCGACAGTGCGGCGCACCCTCAGTACTGCCCCTCCGACAGTGCGGCGCTCCCTCAGCACTGCCCCTCCCACACTGCAGCCCTCCCTCAGTACTGCCGCTCCGACAGTGCAGCGCTCCCTCAGTACTGCCCGTCCGACAGTGCGGCGCTCCCTCAGTAATGCCCCTCCGACAGTGCAGCGCTCCCTCAGTACTACCCCTCCCACAGTGCGGCGCTCCCTCAGTACTGCCCCTCTGACTGTGTGGTGCTCCCTCAGTAGTGCCCCTCCGACAGTGCGGCATTCCCTCAATACTGCCCCTTCAACAGTGTGGCACTCCCTCAGTAGTGCCCCTCCCACAGTGCAGCGCTCCCTCAGTACTGCCCCTCCCACAGTGCGGCGCTCCCTCAGTACTGCTCCTCTGACTGTGCGGCGCTCCCTCAGTACTGCCCCTCCGACAGTGCGGCCCTCCCTCAGTACTGCCCCTCCGACAGTGCGGCGCTCCCTCAGTACTGCCCCTCCGACAGTGCGGCGCTCCCTCAGTACTGACCCTCCGACAGTGCGGTGCTCCCTCAGTACTGCCCCTCCGACAGTGCGGCGCTCCCTCTGTACTCCCCCTCCGACAGTGCAGCGCACCCTCAGTACTGCCCCTCCGACAGTGCGGCGCTCCCTCAGCACTGCCCCTCCCACACTGCAGCCCTCCCTCAGTACTGCACCTCCGACAGTGCAGCGCTTCCTCAGTACTGCCCGTCCGACAGTGCGGCGCTCCCTCAGTACTGCCCCCCCTACAGTGCAGCGCTCCCTCAGTACTGCCCCTCCGACAGTGCGTCGCTCCCTCAGTACTGCCCCTCTGACTGCGTGGTGCTCCCTCAGTATTGCCCCTCCGACAGTGCAGCCCTTCCTCAATACTGCCCCTTCGACAGTGTGGCACTCCCTCAGTACTGCCCCTCCGACAGTGCAACGCTCCCTCAGTACTGCCCCTCCCACAGTGCGGCGCTCCCTTAGTACTGCTCCCCTGACTGTGCGGCGCTCCCTCAGTACTGCCCCTCCGAATGTGCGGCCCTCCCTCAGTACTGCCCCTCCGACAGAGCGGAACACCCTCAGTACTGCCCCTCCAACAGTGCGGCGCTACCTCAGTACTGCCTCTCCGACAGTGCGGCGCTCCCTCAGTACTGCCCCTCTGACAGTGCGGCGCTCCCTCAGTACTGACCCTCCGACAGTGCGGCGCTCCCTTAGTACTGCTCCCCTGACTGTGCGGCGCTCCCTCAGTACTGCCCCTCCGACAATGCGGCCCTCCCTCAGTACTGCCCCTCCGACAGTGCGGCACACCCTCAGTACTGCCACTCCCACAGTGAGGCGCACCCTTAGTACTGCTCCCCTGACTGTGCGGCGCTCCCTCAGTACTGCCCCTCCGACAGTGCGGCCCTCCCTCAGTACTGCCCCTCCGACAGTGCGGCACACCCTCAGTACTGCCCCTCCAACAGTGCGGCGCTCCCTCAGTACTGCCTCTCCGACAGTGCGGCGCTCCCTCAGTACTGCCCCTCCGACAGTGCGGCGCTCCCTCAGTACAGCCCCTCCGACAGTGCGGCGCTCCCTCAGTACTGCCCCTCCGTCAGTGCGGCGCTCCCTCAGTACTGCCCCTCCGACAGTGCGGCGCTCCCTCAGTACTGCCCCTCCGACTGTACGGCGCTGCCTCAGTACTGACCCTCCGACAGTGCGGCGCTCCCTCAGTACTGACCCTCCAACAGTGCGGCGCTCCCTCAGTACTGCCCCTCCGACAGTGCGGCGCTCCCTCTGTACTGCCCCTCCGACAGTGCGGCGCTCCCTCAGTACTGCCCCTCCGACAGTGCGGCGCTCCCTCAGTACTGCCCCTCCGACAGTGCGGCGCTCCCTCAGTACAGCCCCTCTGACAGTGCGGCGCTCCCTCAGTACTGCCCCATCGACAGTGCGGTGCTCCCTCAGTACTGCCCCTCTGACAGTACGGCGCTCCCTCAGTACTGCCCATCTGAAAGTGCGGAGCTCCTTCAGTACTGCCGCTCTGACAGTGCGGCGCTCCCTCAGTACTGGCACTCCGACAGTGCTGCGCTCCCTCAGTACTGCCCCTCCGACAGTGCGGCGCTCCCTCAGTACTGCCCCTCTGACAGTACGGCGCTCCCTCAGTACTGCCCATCCGACAGTGCAGCGCTCCCTCAGTACTGCCCCTCCGACAGTGCGGCGCACCCTCAGTACTGCCCCTCCGTCAGTGCGGCGCTCCCTCAGCACTGCCCCTCCCACACTGCAGCCCTCCCTCAGTACTGCCCCTCCGACAGTGCAGCGCTCCCTCAGTACTGCCCCTCTGAAAGTGCGGAGTTACCTCAGTCCTGCGCCTCTGACAGTGCGGCGCTCCTTCAGTACTGCCCCTCTGAGAGTACGGCGCTTCCTCAGTTCTGCCCCTCTGACAGTGCAGCGCTCCCTCAGTACTGCCCCTCCGACAGTGCGGCGCTCCCTCAGTACTGCCCCTCTGACAGTGCAGCGCTCCCTCAGTACTGCCCCTCCGACAGTGCGGTGCTCCCTCAGTACTGCCCCTCCGACAGTGCGGCGCTCCCTCAGTACTGCCCCTCTGACATTGCGGCGCGCCCTCAGTACTGCCCCTCTGAAAGTGCGGAGCTCCCTCAGTACTGCCCCTCTGACAGTGCGGCGCTCCTTCAGTACTGCCGCTCTGACAGTGCGGCGCTCCCTCAGTTCTGCCCCTCCGACAGTGCAGCACTCCCTCAGTACTGCCCCTCCCACAGTGCGGCGGTCCCTCAGTACTGCCCCTCTGACTGTGTGGTGCTCCCTCAGTAGTGCCCCTCCGACAGTGCGGCATTCCCTCAATACTGCCCCTTCAACAGTGTGGCACTCCCTCAGTACTGCCCCTCCCACAGTGCAGCGCTCCCTCAGTACTGCCCCTCCCACAGTGCAGCGCTCCCTCAGTACTGCTCCTCTGACTGTGCGGCGCTCCCTCAGTACTGCCCCTCCGACAGTGCGGCCCTCCCTCAGTACTGCCCCTCCGACAGTGCGGCGCTCCCTCAGTACTGCCCCTCCGACAGTGCGGCGCTCCCTCAGTACTGACCCATCCGACAGTGCGGTGCTCCCTCAGTACTGCCCCTCCGACAGTGCGGCGCTCCCTCTGTACTGCCCCTCCGACAGTGCAGCGCACCCTCAGTACTGCCCCTCCGACAGTGCGGCGCTCCCTCAGCACTGCCCCTCCCACACTGCAGCCCTCCCTCAGTACTGCACCTCCGACAGTGCAGCGCTTCCTCAGTACTGCCCGTCCGACAGTGCGGCGCTCCCTCAGTACTGCCCCCCCTACAGTGCAGCGCTCCCTCAGTACTGCCCCTCCGACAGTGCGTCGCTCCCTCAGTACTGCCCCTCTGACTGCGTGGTGCTCCCTCAGTATTGCCCCTCCGACAGTGCAGCCCTTCCTCAATACTGCCCCTTCGACAGTGTGGCACTCCCTCAGTACTGCCCCTCCGACAGTGCAGCGCTCCCTCAGTACTGCCCCTCCCACAGTGCGGCGCTCCCTTAGTACTGCTCCCCTGACTGTGCGGCGCTCCCTCAGTACTGCCCCTCCGACAGTGCGGCCCTCCCTCAGTACTGCCCCTCCGACAGAGCGGAACACCCTCAGTACTGCCCCTCCAACAGTGCGGCGCTACCTCAGTACTGCCTCTCCGACAGTGCGGCGCTCCCTCAGTACTGCCCCTCTGACAGTGCGGCGCTCCCTCAGTACTGACCCTCCGACAGTGCGGCGCTCCCTTAGTACTGCTCCCCTGACTGTGCGGCGCTCCCTCAGTACTGCCCCTCCGACAATGCGGCCCTCCCTCAGTACTGCCCCTCCGACAGTGCGGCACACCCTCAGTACTGCCACTCCCACAGTGAGGCGCACCCTTAGTACTGCTCCCCTGACTGTGCGGCGCTCCCTCAGTACTGCCCCTCCGACAGTGCGGCCCTCCCTCAGTACTGCCCCTCCGACAGTGCGGCACACCCTCAGTACTGCCCCTCCAACAGTGCGGCGCTCCCTCAGTACTGCCTCTCCGACAGTGCGGCGCTCCCTCAGTACTGCCCCTCCGACAGTGCGGCGCTCCCTCAGTACAGCCCCTCCGACAGTGCGGCGCTCCCTCAGTACTGCCCCTCCGTCAGTGCGGCGCTCCCTCAGTACTGCCCCTCCGACAGTGCGGCGCTCCCTCAGTACTGCCCCTCCGACAGTACGGCGCTGCCTCAGTACTGACCCTCCGACAGTGCGGCGCTCCCTCAGTACTGACCCTCCAACAGTGCGGCGCTCCCTCAGTACTGCCCCTCCGACAGTGCGGCGCTCCCTCTGTACTGCCCCTCCGACAGTGCGGCGCTCCCTCAGTACTGCCCCTCCGACAGTGCGGCGCTCCCTCAGTACTGCCCCTCCGACAGTGCGGCGCTCCCTCAGTACAGCCCCTCTGACAGGGCGGCGCTCCCTCAGTACTGCCCCATCGACAGTGCGGTGCTCCCTCAGTACTGCCCCTCTGACAGTACGGCGCTCCCTCAGTACTGCCCCTCTGAAAGTGCGGAGCTCCTTCAGTACTGCCGCTCTGACAGTGCGGCGCTCCCTCAGTACTGGCACTCCGACAGTGCTGCGCTCCCTCAGTACTGCCCCTCCGACAGTGCGGCGCTCCCTCAGTACTGCCCCTCTGACAGTACGGCGCTCCCTCAGTACTGCCCATCCGACAGTGCAGCGCTCCCTCAGTACTGCCCCTCCGACAGTGCGGCGCACCCTCAGTACTGCCCCTCCGTCAGTGCGGCGCTCCCTCAGCACTGCCCCTCCCACACTGCAGCCCTCCCTCAGTACTGCCCCTCCGACAGTGCAGCGCTCCCTCAGTACTGCCCCTCTGAAAGTGCGGAGTTACCTCAGTCCTGCGCCTCTGACAGTGCGGCGCTCCTTCAGTACTGCCCCTCTGAGAGTACGGCGCTTCCTCAGTTCTGCCCCTCTGACAGTGCGGCGCTCCCTCAGTACTGCCCCTCCGACAGTGCGGCGCTCCCTCAGTACTGCCCCTCTGACAGTGCAGCGCTCCCTCAGTACTGCCCCTCCGACAGTGCGGTGCTCCCTCAGTACTGCCCCTCCGACAGTGCGGCGCTCCCTCAGTACTGCCCCTCTGACATTGCGGCGCGCCCTCAGTACTGCCCCTCTGAAAGTGCGGAGCTCCCTCAGTACTGCCCCTCTGACAGTGCGGCGCTCCTTCAGTACTGCCGCTCTGACAGTGCGGCGCTCCCTCAGTTCTGCCCCTCCGACAGTGCAGCACTCCCTCAGTACTGCCCCTCCCACAGTGCGGCGGTCCCTCAGTACTGCCCCTCTGACTGTGTGGTGCTCCCTCAGTAGTGCCCCTCCGACAGTGCGGCACTCCCTCCATACTGCCCCTTCGACAGTGTGGCACTCCCTCAGTACAGCCCCTCCGACAGTGCAGCGCTCCCTCAGTACTGCCCCTCCCACAGTGCGGCGCTCCCTTAGTACTGCTCCTTTGACTGTGCGACGCTCCCCTCAGTACTGCCCCTCCGACAGTGCGGCCCTCCCTCAGTACTGCCCCCTCCGACAGTGCGGCGCTCCCCTCAGTACTGACCTTCCGACAGTGCGGCGTTCCCTCAGTACTGCCCCTCCGACAGTGCGGCGCTCCCCTCTGTACTGCCCCTCCGACAGTGCTGCGCTCCCTCAGTACTGCCCCTCCGACAGTGCGGCGCTCCCTCAGTACAGCCCCTCTGACAGTGCGGCGCTCCTTCAGTACTGCTCCTCTGACAGTGCGGCGCTCCCTCAGTACAGCCCCTCCGACAGTGCGGCGCTCCCTCAGTACTGCCCCTCCGACAGTGCGGGCGCTCCCTCAGTACTGCCCCTCCGACAGTGCGGGCGCTCCCTCAGTACTGACCCTCCGACAGTGCGGCGCTCCCTCAGTACTGACCCTCCCGACAGTGCGGCGCTGCCTCAGTACTGCCCCTCCGACAGTGCGGCGCTCCCTCTGTACTGCCCCTCCGACAGTGCGGCGCTCCCTCAGTACTGCCCCTCCGACAGTGTGGCACTCCCTCAGTACTGCCCCTCCGACAGTGCGGCGCTCCCTCAGTACAGCCACTCTGACAGAGCGGCGCTCCCTCAGTACTGCCCCTCCGACAGTGCGGTGCTCCCTCAGTACTGCCCCTCTGACAGAACGGCGCTTCCCTCAGTACTGCCCCTCTGAAAGTGCGGAGCTCCCTCAGTACTGCCCCTCTGACAGTGCGGCGCTCCTTCAGTACTGCCGCTCTGACAGTGCGGCGCTCCCTCAGTTCTGCCCATCTGACAGTGCGGCGCTCCCTCAGTACTGCCCCCTCCGAAGGTGCGGCGCTCCCTCAGTACTGCCCCTTCGACAGTGCGGCGCTCCCTCAGTACTGCCCCTCTGACAGTACGGCGCTCCCTCAGTACTGCCCCTCCGACTGTGCGGCGCTCCCTCAGCACTGCCCCTCCCACACTGCAGCCCTCCCTCAGTACTGCCGCTCCGACAGTGCGGCGCTCCCTCAGTACTGCTCCTCTGACTGTGCGGCGCTCCCTCAGGACTGCCCCTCCGACAGTGCGGCCCTCCCTCAGTACTGCCCCTCTGACAGTGCGGCGCTCCCTCAGTACTGCCCCTCTGACAGTGCAGCGCTCCCTCAGTACTGCCCCCTCCGACAGTGCGGTGCTCCTCAGTACTGCCCCTCCGACAGTGCGGCGCTCCCTCAGTACTGCCCATCTGAGAGTACGGCGCTCCCTCAGATCTGCCCTTCTGACAGTGCGGCGCTCCCTCAGTACTGCCCCTCCGACAGTGCGGCGCTCCCTCAGTACTGCCCCTCTGACAGTGCAGCGCTCCCTCAGTACTGCCCCTCCGACAGTGCGGTGCTCCCTCAGTACTGCCCCTCCGACAGTGCGGCGCTCCCTCAGTTACTGCCACCTCTGACATTGCGGCGCGCCCTCAGTACTGCCCCTCTGAAAGTGCGGAGCTCCCTCAGTACTGCCCCTCTGACAGAGCGGCGCTCCTTCAGTACTGCCGCTCTGACAGTGCGGCGCTCCCTCAGTTCTGCCCCTCCGACAGTGCAGCACTCCCTCAGTACTGCCCCTCCCACAGTGCGGCGGTCCCTCAGTACTGCCCCTCTGACTGTGTGGTGCTCCCTCAGTAGTGCCCCTCCGACAGTGCGGCACTCCCTCAATACTGCCCCTTCGACAGTGTGGCACTCCCTCAGTACAGCCCCTCCGACAGTGCAGCGCTCCCTCAGTACTGCCCTTCCCACAGTGCGGCTCTCCCTTAGTACTGCTCTTTTTGACTGTGCGACGCTCCCCTCAGTACTGCCCCTCCGACAGTGCGGCCCTCCCTCAGTACTGCCCCTCCGACAGTGCGGCGCTCCCTCAGTACTGACCTTCCGACAGTGCGGCGCTCCCTCAGTACTGCCCCTCCGACAGTGCGGCGCTCCCTCCGTACTGCCCCTCCGACAGTGCTGCGCTCCCTCAGTACTGCCCCCTCCGACAGTGCGGCGCTCCCTCAGTACAGCCACTCTGACAGTGCGGCGCTCCTTCAGTACTGCTCCTCTGACAGTGCGGCGCTCCCTCAGTACAGCCCCTCCGACAGTGCGGCGCTCCCTCAGTACTGCCCCTCCGACAGTGCGGCGCTCCCTCAGTACTGCCCCTCTGACAGTGCGGCGCTCCCTCAGTACTGACCCTCCGACACCTTGAGGGTGGATAGGCTGCAGGTGTTACGCGGTGGGCGGTTTAACTTTCGCTGGTTGTCGACTGTGAGTGGGGGGAGGGGTCCACCGTATGCTAGGGTTACACTTTGGAGGTGGGATTGGAAGTCCAGCCCTAGTATGACGGCAGCGCACAGCTGGGGGAGTACGAGGAGTTTAAAATTTTTATACTCTGTCCCTTTAACCGAGCAATGTCACGACACAGTTAGCCACCCCCCTCATGGAGCTACCCCTCCCCCACTGTCCAAAAGCACTTAGGAGAACCCTGGGGCTTTTCGCCTACTATGCCCAATGGGTACCCAATTATGCGGGACAAAGCCAGACCCCTCCTGAAAACCACATCCTTCCCCCTCACGGAAGAGGCGTGCGCGGCCTTCTCCCTCATTAAGGGAGACATAGCCAAGGCCACAATGCACGCAGTGGATGAGTCAATCCCCTTCCAAGTGGAGAGCGATGCATCCGACTTCGCCCTAGCCGCTACCCTTAACCAGGAGGGTAGGCCGGTAGCCTTCTTCTCAAGGACCCTACAGGGCCCCGAGACCCGACACTCGTCGGTCGAGAAGGAAGCCCAGGCAATTGTGGAGGCAGTACGGCGCTGGAGGCACTACTTGGCAGGCAAACGATTTACCCTCCTCACCGACCAACGCTCGGTTGCCTTCATGTTTAATAACAAGCTGAGGGCAAGCAAGATCAAGAACGACAAAATCTTGAGGTGGAGAATCGAGCTTTCCACCTATGATTATGAGATCTTGTACCGGCCCGGTAAACTGAACGACCCCCCTGATGCTCTTTCACGCATTACATGCGCCAGCGCGCAAAGTGATAGACTTCAGACCCTCCACAATGACCTCTGCCACCACCGGAGTCACCAGACTCTACCATTTCATTAAGGCCCGCAACCTGCCATACTCCATCGAGGAGGTCAGGACCATGACCAGGAACTGCCAGATCTGTGCTGAGTGCAAACCGCACTTCTATAAGCCGGACAGAGCAAGCCTGATCAAGGCCACCCGCCCCTTCGAGCGTCTGAGCATCGACTTCAAGGGGCCCCTACCGTCATCCGACCGTAACGTGTACTTCCTCAACATCGTTGATGAGTACTTCCCGTTTCCCCTTTGCCTTCCCCTGCCCAGACATGACCAGTAACATGGTCATTAAATGCCTGAACAAACTCTTCGCCTTGTTCGGGTTCCCGAACTATATACATAGTGACCGGGGCGCCTCCTTCATGAGCAAGGAACTCCGTCAGTTCCTATTGGAGAGGGGTATTGCAGCAAGCAGGACCACCAGCTACAACCCCCCGAGGGAACGGCCAGGTGGAAAGAGAGAACGCGACGGTATGGAAGGCCACCCTCTTAGCCTTAAAGTCTAAGGGCCTCCCAACCTCCCGCTGGCAAGAGGTCCTCCCGATTTTTTGTCGCCGGTCTTGACTACCACCACCTGGGCACGCCAGGGGCTGCTGCTCCCTCAATAATGCCCTCTTTCAGGAGTCGCTGCACCTCAGAGCTAATGAAGGCTCTGTCCCCAGCGCTGTACCCGCCTGCTCTTAGTAGCGACAGGTTTGCAGTCGGGGGTGAGGTTAGCGAACAGGGAAGGTGGCGGTACCTTGAGGGTGGATAGGCTGCAGGTGTTACGCGGTGGGCGGTTTAACTTTCGCTGGTTGTCGACTGTGAGTGGGGGGGTGGGCTCTGTTATTTAGCCAATAAAATTGATATGCCTATCAATTAGTCCAATAAAAGGCGACGAGTTAAGAACGTAACTGAAGGTTTTTATTGGCTAAATAACAGAGCCCACCCTCGTGGGTGATCCGATCCAACAGGGAGGAATACTAGCCAGTCAGCTACCTTTATACCTGGGCAGGTAATGGGCGGAGTCGGAGGTGGTCAGCCCAGGTATAACAGTGCGACAAGAGGCGACCTCGTGTAGTGATGTGACAGTGAGAACAGTGAGAACAATATAAAGTGATAACTATAACAGTGGTTTACCACAGGCCCTCCCTCAGTACTGCCCCTCCGACAGTGCGGCACACCCTCAGTACTGCCCCTCCAACAGTGCGGCGCTCCCTCAGTACTGCCTCTCCGACAGTGCGGCGCTCCCTCAGTACTGCCCCTCTGACAGTGCGGCGCTCCCTCAGTACAGCCCCTCCAACAGTGCGGCGCTCCCTCAGTACTGCCCCCTCCGACAGTGCGGCGCTCCCTCAGTACTGCCCCTCCAACAGTGCGGCGCTCCCTCAGTACAGCCCCTCTGACAGTGCGGCGCTCCCTCAGTACTGCCCCTCCGACAGTGCGGTGCTCCCTCAGTACTGCCCCTCTGACAGTACGGCGCTCCCTCAGTACTGCCCCTCTGACAGTGCGGCGCTCCCTCAGTACTGCCCCTCTGAAAGTGCGGAGCTCCCTCATTACTGCCCCTCTGACAGTGCGGCGCTCCTTCAGCACTGCCGCTCTGACAGTGCGGCGCTCCCTCAGTTCTGCCCCTCTGACAGTTCGGCGCTCCCTCAGTACTGCCCCTCCGACAGTGCGGCGCTCCCTCAGTACTGCCCCTCCAACAGTGCGGTGCTCCCTCAGTACTGCCACTCTGACAGTACGGCGCTCCCTCAGTACTGCCCCTCCGAAAGTGCAGCGCTCCCTCAGTACTGCCCCTCCGACAGTGCGGCGCACCCTCAGTACTGCCCCTCCGACAGTGCGGCGCTCCCTCAGCACTGCCCCTCCCACACTGCAGCCCTCCCTCAGTACTGCCCCTCCGACAGTGCAGCGCTCCCTCAGTACTGCCCGTCCGACAGTGCGGCGCTCCCTCAGTACTGCCCCTCCGACAGTGCAGCGCTCCCTCAGTACTGCCGCTCCCACAGTGCGACGCTCCCTCAGTACTGCCCCTCTGACTGTGTGGTGCTCCCTCAGTAGTGCCCCTCCGACAGTGCGGCACTCCCTCAATACTGCCCCTTCGACAGTGTGGCACTCCCTCAGTACTGCCCCTCCGACAGTGCAGCGCTCCCTCAGCACTGCCCCTCCCACAGTGCGGCGCTGCCTTAGTATTGCTCCTCTGACTGTGCGGCGCTCCCTCAGTACTGCCCCTCCGACAGTGCGGCCCTCCCTCAGTACTGCCCCTCCGACAGTGCGGCGCTCCCTCAGTACTGACCCTCCGACAGTGTGGCGCTCCCTCAGTACTGCCCCTCCGACAGTGCGGCGCTCCCTCTGTACTGCCCCTCCGACAGTGCGGCGCTCCCTCAGTACTGCCCCTCCGGCAGTGCGGCGCTCCCTCAGTACAGCCCCTCTGACAGTGCGGCGCTCCCTCAGTACTGCCCCTCCGACAGTGCGGCACTCCCTCAGTACTGCCCCTCTGACAGTGCAGCGCTCCCTCAGTACTTCCCCTCTGACAGTGCGGTGCTCCCTCAGTACTGCCCCTCCGACAGTGCGGCGCTCCCTCAGTACTGCCCTCTGACAGTGCAGCGCTCCCTCAGTACTGCAACTCCGACAGTGCGGCGCTCCCTCAGTACTGCCCCTCCCACACTGCAGCGCTCCCTCAGTGCTGCCCCTCTGACAGTGCAGCGCTCCCTCTGTACTGCCCCTCCGACAGTGCGGCGCTCCCTCAGTACTGCCCCTCCGACAGTGCGGCCCTCCCTCAGTACTGCCCCTCCGACAGTGCGGCACACCCTCAGTACTGCCCCTCCAACAGTGCGGCGCTCCCTCAGTACTGCCTCTCCGACAGTGCGGCGCTCCCTCAGTACTGCCCCTCTGACAGTGCGGCGCTCCCTCAGTACAGCCCCTCCAACAGTGCGGCGCTCCCTCAGTACTGCCCCTCCGACAGTGCGGCGCTCCCTCAGTACTGCCCCTCCGACAGTGCGGCGCTCCCTCAGTACTGCCCCTCCGACAGTTTGGCGCTCCCTCAGTACTGAGCCTCCGACAGTGCGGCGCTCCCTCAGTAGTGACCCTCCGACAGTGCGGCGCTCCCTCAGTACTGCCCCTCCGACAGTGCGGCGCTCCATCTGTACTGCCCCTCCGACAGTGCGGCGCTCCCTCAGTACTGCCCCTCTGACAGTGCAGCGCTCCCTCAGTACTGCCCCTCCGACTGTGCGGCGCTCCCTCAGTACTACCTCTCCGACAGTGCGGCGCTCCCTCAGTACTGCCCTCTGACAGTGCGGCGCTCCCTCAGTACTGACCCTCCAACAGTGCGGCGCTCCCTCAGTACTGCCTCTCCGACAGTGCGGCGCTCCCTCAGTACTGCCCCTCTGACAGTGCGGCGCTCCCTCAGTACTGATCCTCCGACAGTGCGGCGCTCCCTCAGTACTGACCCTCTGACTGACAGTGCGGCGCTCCCTCAGTACTGCCCCTCCGACAGTGCGGCGCTCCCTCTGTACTGCCCCTCCGACAGTGCGGCGCTCCCTCAGTACTGCCCCTCCGACAGTGCGGCGCTCCCTCAGTACTGCCCCTCCGACAGTGCGGTGCTCCCTCAGTACTGCCCCTCTGACAGTACGGCGCTCCCTCAGTACTGCCCCTCTGACAGTGCGGCACTCCCTCAGTACTGCCCCTCTGAAAGTGCGGAGCTCCCTCAGTACTGCCCCTCTGACAGTGCGGCGCTCCTTCAGTACTGCCCCTCTGACAGTGCGGCGCTCCCTCAGTTCTGCCCCTCTGACAGTGCGGCGCTCCCTCAGTACTGCCCCTCCGACAGTGCGGCGCTCCCTCAGTACTGCCCCTCTGACAGTGCAGCGCTCCCTCAGTACTGCCCCTCCGACAGTGCGGCGCTCCCTCAGTACTGCCCCTCCGACAGTGCGGCGCTCCCTCAGTACTGCCCTCTGACAGTGCAGTGCTCCATCAGTACTGCAACTCCGACAGTGCGGCGCTCCCTCAGTACTGCCCCTCCCACACTGCAGCGCTCCCTCAGTACTGACCCTCCGACAGTGCAGCGCTCCCTCAGTACTGCCCCTCCGACAGTCCGGCGCACCCACAGCACTGCCCCTCCCACACTGCAGCCCTCCCTCAGTACTGCACCTCCGACAGTGCAGCACTCCCTCAGTACTGCCCGTCCGACAGTGCGGCGCTCCCTCAGTACTGCCCCTCCAACAGTGCAGCGCTCCCTCAGTACTGCCCCTCCGACAGTGCATCGCTCCCTCAGTACTGCCACTCCGACAGTGCGGTGCTCCCTCAGTACCTGCCCCTCTGACAGTGCGGCGCTCCTTCAGCACTGCCGCTCTGACAGTGCGGCGCTCCCTCAGTTCTGCCCCTCTGACTGTGCGGTGCTCCCTCAGTAGTGCCCGTCCGATAGTGCAGCCCTTCCTCAATACTGCCCCTTCGACAGTGTGGCACTCCCTCAGTACTGCCCCTCCGACAGTGCAGCGCTCCCTCAGTACTGCCCCTCCCACAGTGCGGCGCTCCCTTAGTACTGCTCCCCTGACTGTGCGGCGCTACCTCAGTACTGCCCCTCCGACAGTGCGGCCCTCCCTCAGTACTGCCCCTCCGACAGTGCGGCACACCCTCAGTACTGCCCCTCCAACAGTGCGGCGCTCCCTCAGTACTGCCTCTCCGACAGTGCGGCGCTCCCTCAGTACTGCCCCTCTGACAGTGCGGCGCTCCCTCAGTACAGCCCCTCCAACAGTGCGGCGCTCCCTCAGTACTGCCCCTCCGACAGTGCGGCGCTCCCTCAGTACTGCCCCTCCGACAGTGCGGCGCTCCCTCAGTACTGCCCCTCCGACAGCGCGGCGCTCCCTCAGTACTGACCCTCCGACAGTGCGGCGCTCCCTCAGTACTGACCCTCCGACAGTGCGGCGCTCCCTCAGTACTGCCCCTCCGACAGTGCGGCGCTCCCTCTGTACTGCCCCTCCGACAGTGCGGCGCTCCCTCAGTACTGCCCCTCCGACAGTGCGGCGCTCCCTCAGTACTGCCCCTCCGACAGTGCGGCGCTCCCTCAGTACAGCCCCTCTGACAGTGCGGCGCTCCCTCAGTACTGCCCCTCCGACAGTGCGGTGCTCCCTCAGTACTGCCCCTCTGACAGTACGGCGCTCCCTCAGTACTGCCCCTCTGACAGTGCGGCGCTCCCTCAGTACTGCCCCTCTGAAAGTGCGGAGCTCCCTCAGTACTGCCCCTCTGACAGAGCGGCGCTCCTTCAGCACTGCCGCTCTGACAGTGCGGCGCTCCCTCAGTTCTGCCCCTCTGACAGTGCGGCGCTCCCTCAGTACTGCCCCTCTGACAGTGCGGCGCTCCCTCAGTACTGCCACTCCGACAGTGCGGCGCTCCCTCAGTACTGCCCCTCTGACAGTACGGCGCTCCCTCAGTACTGCCCCTCCGACAGTGCAGCGCTCCCTCAGTACTGCCCCTCCAACAGTGCGGCGCACCCTCAGTACTGCCCCTCCGACAGTGCGGCGCTCCCTCAGCACTGCCCCTCCCACACTGCAGCCATCCCTCAGTACTGCCCCTCCGACAGTGCAGCGCTCACTCAGTACTGCCCGTCGACAGTGCGGCGCTCCCTCAGTACTGCCCCTCCGACAGTGCAGCGCTCCCTCAATACTGCCCCTCCCACAGTGCGGCGCTCCCTCAGTACTGCCCCTCTGACTGTGTGGTGCTCCCTCAGTAGTGCCCCTCCGACAGTGCGGCACTCCCTCAATACTGCCCATTCGACAGTGTGGCACTCCCTCAGTACTGCCCCTCCGACAGTGCAGCGCTCCCTCAGTACAGCCCCTCCCACAGTGCGGCGCTCCCTTAGTATTGCTCCTCTGACTGTGCGGCGCTCCCTCAGAACTGCCCCTCCGACAGTGCGGCCCTCCCTCAGTACTGCCCCTCCGACAGTGCGGCGCTCCCTCAGTACTGACCCTCCGACAGTGCGGCGCTCCCTCAGTACTGCCCCTCCGACAGAGCGGCGCGCCCTCTGTACTGCCCCTCCGACAGTGAGGCGCTCCCTCAGTACTGCCCCTCCGGCAGTGCGGCGCTCCCTCAGTACAGCCCCTCTGACAGTGCGGCGCTCCCTCAGTACTGCCCCTCCGACAGTGCGGCATTCCCTCAGTACTGCCCCTCTGACAGTGCAGCGCTCCCTCAGTACTGCCCCTCCGACAGTGCGGCGCTCCCTCAGTACTGCCCCTCCGACAGTGCGGCGCTCCCTCAGTACTGCCCTCTGACAGTGCAGCGCTCCCTCAGTACTGCAACTCCGACAGTGCGGCGCTCCCTCAGTACTGCCCCTCCCACACTGCAGCGCTCCCTCAGTACTGCCCCTCCAACAGTGCAGCGCTCCCTCAGTACTGCCCCTCCGACAGTGCGGCGCTCCCTCAGTACTTCCCCTCCGACAGTGTGGCACTCCCTCAGTGCTGCCCCTCCGACAGTGCAGCGCTCCCTCAGTACTGCCCCTCCGACAGTGCGGCCCTCCCTCAGTACTGCCCCTCCGACAGTGCGGCACACCCTCAGTACTGCCCCTCTAACAGTGCGGCGCTCCCTCAGTACTGCCTCTCCGACAGTGCGGCGCTCCCTCAGTACTGCTCCTCTGACAGTGCGGCGCTCCCTCAGTACAGCCCCTCCGACAGTGCGGCGCTCCCTCAGTACTGCCCCTCTGACAGTGCGGCGCTCCCTCAGTACTGCCCCTCCGACAGTGCGGCGCTCCCTCAGTACTGACCCTCCGACAGTGCGGCGCTCCCTCAGTACTGACCCTCCGACAGTGCGGCGCTGCCTCAGTACTGCCCCTCCGACAGTGCGGCGCTCCCTCTGTACTGCCCCTCCGACAGTGCGGCGCTCCCTCAGTACTGCCCCTCCGACAGTGTGGCGCTCCCTCAGTACTGCCCCTCCGACAGTGCGGCGCTCCCTCAGTACAGCCACTCTGACAGAGCGGCGCTCCCTCAGTACTGCCCCTCCGACAGTGCGGTGCTCCCTCAGTACTGCCCCTCTGACAGGACGGCGCTCCCTCAGTACTGCCCCTCTGAAAGTGCGGAGCTCCCTCAGTACTGCCCCTCTGACAGTGCGGCGCTCCTTCAGTACTGCCGCTCTGACAGTGCGGCGCTCCCTCAGTTCTGCCCATCTGACAGTGCGGCGCTCCCTCAGTACTGCCCCTCCGAAGGTGCGGCGCACCCTCAGTACTGCCCCTCCGAAGGTGCGGCGCTCCCTCAGTACTGCCCCTCCGACAGTGCAGCGCTCCCTTATTACTGCTCCCCTGACTGTGCGGCGTTACCTCAGTACTGCCCCTCCGACAGTGCGGCCCTCCCTCAGTACTGCCCCTCTGACAGTGCGGCACACCCTCAGTACTGCCCCTCCAACAGTGCGGCGCTCGCTCAGTACTGTCCCTCCGACAGTGCGGCGCTCCCTCAGTAGTGACCCTCCGACAGTGCGGCGCTCCCTCAGTACTGCCCCTCCGACAATGCGGCGCTCCCTCTGTACTGCCCCTCCGACAGTGCTGCGCTCCCTCAGTACTGCCCCTCCGACAGTGCGGCGCTCCCTCAGTACAGCCCCTCTGACAGTGCGGCGCTCCTTCAGTACTGCCGCTCTGACAGTGCGGCGCTCCCTCAGTTCTGCCCCTCTGACAGTGCGGCGCTCCCTCAGTACTGCCCCTCCGACAGTACAGCGCTCCCTCAGTACTGCCCCTCCGACAGTGCAGCGCTGATGCGCCATCAATTACTCAAAAGACTGAGGTTGAGCGAGTAACAACCAGGCTTTTATTAACTAAAGAATGAAGGTCTTGTCTCGAGTGGTCGACCCGTCCAGAATACTAAGGGACTGGGAGGTAGTCACTTATATACCTGGAATAGTGGGAGGAGTCAGCCGAGGCATGTCCAGACCTGTACCTAGTGGAATACACATACAGACACAGACAGGTATGACAGTGGTTTACCACAAGCGCTCCCTCAGTACTGCCCCTCCGACAGTGCGGCGCACCCTCAGTACTGCCCCTCCGTCAGTGCGGCGCTCCCTCAGCACTGCCCCTCCCACACTGCAGCCCTCCCTCAGTACTGCCCCTCCGACAGTGCAGCGCTCCCTCAGTACTGCCCGTCCGACAGTGCGGCGCTCCCACAGTACTGCCCCTCCGGCAGTGCAGCGCTCCCTCAGTACTGCCCCTCCGACAGTGCGGCGCTCCCTCAGTACTGCCCCTCTGACTATGTGGTGCTCCCTCAGTAGTGCCCCTCCGACAGTGCGGCACTCCCTCAATACTGCCCCTTCGAGAGTGTGGCACTCCCTCAGTACTGCCCCTCCCACAGTGCGGCGCTCCCTCAGTACTGCCCCTCCCACAGTGCGGCGCTCCCTTAGTACTGCTCCTCTGACTGTGCGGTGCTCCCTCAGTACTGCCCCTCCGACAGTGCGGCGCTCCCTGAGTACTGCCCCTCTGACTGTGAGGCGCTCCCTCAGTACTGACACTCCGACAGTATGGCGCTCCCTCAGTACTGCCCCTCCGACAGTGCAGCACTCCCTCAATACTGCCCCTTCGACAGTGTGGCACTCCCTCAGTACTGCCCCTCCGACAGTGCAGCGCTCCCTCAGTACTGCCCCTCCCACAGTGCGGCGCTCCCTTAGTACTGCTCCTCTGACTGTGCGGCGCTCCCTCAGTACTGCCCCTCCGACAGTGCGGCCCTCCCTCAGTACTGCCCCTCCGACAGTGCGGCGCTCCCTCAGTACTGACCCTCCGACAGTGCGGCGCTCCCTCAGTACTGCCCCTCCGACAATGCGGCGCTCCCTCTGTACTGCCCCTCCGACAGTGCTGCGCTCCCTCAGTACTGCCCCTCCGACAGTGCGGCGCTCCCTCAGTACAGCCCCTCTGACAGTGCGGCGCTCCTTCAGTACTGCCGCTCTGACAGTGCGGCGCTCCCTCAGTTCTGCCCCTCTGACAGTGCGGCGCTCCCTCAGTACTGCCCCTCCGACAGTACGGCGCTCCCTCAGTACTGCCCCTCCGAAAGTGCAGCGCTCCCTCAGTACTGCCCCTCCGACAGTGCGGCGCACCCTCAGTACTGCCCCTCCGTCAGTGCGGCGCTCCCTCAGCACTGCCCCTCCCACACTGCAGCCCTCCCTCAGTACTGCCCCTCCGACAGTGCAGCGCTCCCTCAGTACTGCCCGTCCGACAGTGCGGCGCTCCCTCAGTACTGCCCCTCCGGCAGTGCAGCGCTCCCTCAGTACTGCCCCTCCGACAGTGCGGCGCTCCCTCAGTACTGCCCCTCTGACTATGTGGTGCTCCCTCAGTAGTGCCCCTCCGACAGTGCGGCACTCCCTCAATACTGCCCCTTCGACAGTGTGGCACTCCCTCAGTACTGCCCCTCCCACAGTGCGGCGCTCCCTCAGTACTGCCCCTCCCACAGTGCGGCGCTCCCTTAGTACTGCTCCTCTGACTGTGCGGTGCTCCCTCAGTACTGCCCCTCCGACAGTGCGGCGCTCCCTGAGTACTGCCCCTCTGACAGTGAGGCGCTCCCTCAGTACTGACACTCCGACAGTACGGCGCTCCCTCAGTACTGCCCCTCCGACAGTGCAGCACTCCCTCAATACTGCCCCTTCGACAGTGTGGCAGTCCCTCAGTACTGCCCCTCCGACAGTGCAGTGCTCCCTCAGTACTGCCCCTCCCACAGTGCGGCGATCCCTTAGTACTGCTCCTCTGACTGTGCGGCGCTCCCTCAGTACTGCCCCTCCGACAGTGCGGCCCTCCCTCAGTACTGCCCCTCCAACAGTGCGGCGCTCCCTCAGTACTGCCCCTCCGACAGTGCGGCGCTCCCTCAGTACTGCCCCTCCGACAGTGCGGCGCTCCCTCAGTACAGCCCCTCTGACAGCGCGGCGCTCCCTCAGTACTGACCCTCCGACAGTGCGGCGCTCCCTCAGTACTGACCCTCCGACAGTGCGGCGCTCCCTCAGTACTGCCCCTCCGACAGTGTGGCGCTCCCTCTGTACTGCCCCTCCAACAGTGCGGCGCTCCCTCAGTACTGCCCCTCCGACAGTGCGGCGCTCCCTCAGTACTGCCCCTCCGACAGTGCGGTGCTCCCTCAGTACAGCCCCTCTGACAGTGCGGCGCTCCCTCAGTACTGCCCCTCCGACAGTGCGGTGCTCCCTCAGTACTGCCCCTCTGACAGTACGGCGCTCCCTCAGTACTGCCCCTCTGACAGTGCGGCGCTCCCTCAGTACTGCCCCTCTGAAAGTGCGGAGCTCCCTCAGTACTGCCCCTCTGACAGTGCGGCGCTCCTTCAGCACTGCCGTTCTGACAGTGCGGCGCTCCCTCAGTTCTGCCCCTCTGACAGTGCGGCGCTCCCTCAGTACTGCCCCTCCGACAGTGCGGCGCTCCCTCAGTACTGCCACTCCGACAGTGCGGCGCTCCCTCAGTACTGCCCCTCTGACAGTACGGCGCTCCCTCTGTACTGCCCCTCCGACAGTGCAGCGCTCCCTCAGTACTGCCCCTCCGACAGTGCGGCGCACCCTCAGTACTGCCCCTCCGACAGTGCGGCGCTCCCTCAGCATTGCCCCTCCCACACTGCAGCCATCCCTCAGTACTGCCCCTCCGACAGTGCAGCGCTCACTCAGTACTGCCCGTCGACAGTGCGGCGCTCCCTCAGTACTGCCCCTCCGACAGTGCAGTGCTCCCTCAATACTGCCCCTCCCACAGTGCGGCGCTCCCTCAGTACTGCCCCTCTGACTGTGTGGTGCTCCCTCAGTAGTGCCCCTCCGACAGTGCGGCACTCCCTCAATACTGCCCCTTCGACAGTGTGGCACTCCCTCAGTACTGCCCCTCCGACAGTGCAGCGCTCTCTCAGTACTGCCCCTCCCACAGTGCAGCACTCCCTTAGTATTGCTCCTCTGACTGTGCGGCGCTCCCTCAGTACTGCCCCTCCGACAGTGCGGCCCTCCCTCAGTACTGCCCCTCCGACAGTGCGGCGCTCCCTCAGTACTGACCCTCCGACAGTGCGGCGCTCCCTCAGTACTGCCCCTCCGACAGAGCGGCACGCCCTCTGTACTGCCCCTCCGACAGTGAGGCGCTCCCTCAGTACTGCCCCTCCGGCAGTGCGGCGCTCCCTCAGTACAGCCCCTCTGACAGTGCGGCGCTCCCTCAGTACTGCCCATCCGACAGTGCGGCATTCCCTCAGTACTGCCCCTCTGACAGTGCAGCGCTCCCTCAGTACTGCCCCTCCGACAGTGCGGCGCTCCCTCAGTACTGCCCCTCCGACAGTGCGGCGCTCCCTCAGTACTGCCCTCTGACAGTGCAGCGCTCCCTCAGTACTGCAACTCCGACAGTGCGGCGCTCCCTCAGTACTGCCCCTCCCACACTGCAGCGCTCCCTCAGTACTGCCCCTCCGACAGTGCAGCGCTGCCTCAGTACTGCCCCTCCGACAGTGCGGCGCTCCCTCAGTACTTCCCCACCGACAGTGTGGCACTCCCTCAGTGCTGCCCCTCCGACAGTGCAGCGCTCCCTCAGTACTGCCCCTCCGACAGTGCGGTGCTCCCTCAGTACTGCCCCTCTGACAGTACGGCGCTCCCTCAGTACTGCCCCTCTGACAGTGCGGCGCTCCCTCAGTACTGCCCCTCTGAAAGTGCGGAGCTCCCTCAGTACTGCCCCTCTGACAGTGCGGCGCTCCTTCAGCACTGCCGCTCTGACAGTGTGGCGCTCCCTCAGTTCTGCCCCTCTGACAGTGCGGCGCTCCCTCAGTACTGCCCCTCCGACAGTGCGGCGCTCCCTCAGTACTGCCACTCCGACAGTGCGGCGCTCCCTCAGTACTGCCCCTCTGACAGTACGGCGCTCCCTCAGTACTGCCCCTCCGACAGTGCAGCGCTCCCTCAGTACTGCCCCTCCGACAGTGCGGCGCACCCTCAGTACAGCCCCTCCGACAGTGCGGCGCTCCCTCAGCACTGCCCCTCCCACAATGCAGTCTTCCCTCAGTACTGCCCCTCCGACAGTGCAGCGCTCACTCAGTACTGCCCGTCGACAGTGCGGCGCTCCCTCAGTACTGCCCCTCCGACAGTGCAGCGCTCCCTCAATACTGCCCCTCCCACAGTGCGGCGCTCCCTCAGTACTGCCCCTCTGACTGTGTGGTGCTCCCTCAGTAGTGCCCCTCCGACAGTGCGGCACTCCCTCAATACTGCCCCTTCGACAGTGTGGCACTCCCTCAGTACTGCCCCTCCGACAGTGCAGCGCTCCCTCAGTACTGCCCCTCCCACAGTGCAGCGCTCCCTTAGTATTGCTCCTCTGACTGTGCGGCGCTCCCTCAGTACTGCCCCTCCGACAGTGCGGCCCTCCCTCAGTACTGCCCCTCCGACAGTGCGGCGCTCCCTCAGTACTGACCCTCCGACAGTGCGGCGCTCCCTCAGTACTGCCCCTCCGACAGAGCGGCGCGCCCTCTGTACTGCCCCTCCGACAGTGAGGCGCTCCCTCAGTACTGCCCATCCGGCAGTGCGGCGCTCCCTCAGTACAGCCCCTCTGACAGTGCGGCGCTCCCTCAGTACTGCCCCTCCGACAGTGCGGCATTCCCTCAGTACTGCCCCTCTGACAGTGCAGCGCTCCCTCAGTACTGCCCCTCCGACAGTGCGGCGCTCCCTCAGTACTGCCCCTCCGACAGTGCGGCGCTCCCTCAGTTCTGCCCTCTGACAGTGCAGCGCTCCCTCAGTACTGCAACTCCGACAGTGCGGCGCTCCCTCAGTACTGCCCCTCCCACACTGCAGCGCTCCCTCAGTACTGCCCCTCCGACAGTGCAGCGCTCCCTCAGTACTGCCCCTCCGACAGTGCGGCGCTCCCTCAGTACTTCCCCACCGACAGTGTGGCACTCCCTCAGTGCTGCCCCTCCGACAGTGCAGCGCTCGCTCAGTACTGCCCCTCCGACAGTGCGGCCCTCCCTCAGTACTGCCCCTCCGACAGTGCGGCACACCCTCAGTACTGCCCCTCTAACAGTGCGGCGCTCCCTCAGTACTGCCTCTCCGACAGTGCGGCGCTCCCTCAGTACTGCTCCTCTGACAGTGCGGCGCTCCCTCAGTACAGCCCCTCCGACAGTGCGGCGCTCCCTCAGTACTGCCCCTCTGACAGTGCGGCGCTCCCTCAGTACTGCCCCTCCGACAGTGCGGCGCTCCCTCAGTACTGACCCTCCGACAGTGCGGCGCTCCCTCAGTACTGACCCTCCGACAGTGCGGCGCTGCCTCAGTACTGCCCCTCCGACAGTGCGGCGCTCCCTCTGTACTGCCCCTCCGACAGTGCGGCGCTCCCTCAGTACTTCCCCTCCGACAGTGTGGCGCTCCCTCAGTACTGCCCCTCCGACAGTGCGGCGCTCCCTCAGTACAGCCACTCTGACAGAGCGGCGCTCCCTCAGTACTGCCCCTCCGACAGTGCGGTGCTCCCTCAGTACTGCCCCTCTGACAGGACGGCGCTCCCTCAGTACTGCCCCTCTGAAAGTGCGGAGCTCCCTCAGTACTGCCCCTCTGACAGTGCGGCGCTCCTTCAGTACTGCCGCTCTGACAGTGCGGCGCTCCCTCTGTTCTGCCCATCTGACAGTGCGGCGCTCCCTCAGTACTGCCCCTCCGAAGGTGCGGCGCTCCCTCAGTACTGCCCCTCCGAAGGTGCGGCGCTCCCTCAGTACTGCCCCTCCGACAGTGCAGCGCTCCCTTAGTACTGCTCCCCTGACTGTGCGGCGTTACCTCAGTACTGCCCCTCCGACAGTGCGGCCCTCCCTCAGTACTGCCCCTCCGACAGTGCGGCACACCCTCAGTACTGCCCCTCCAACAGTGCGGCGCTCGCTCAGTACTGCCCCTCCGACAGTGCGGCGCTCCCTCAGTACTGACCCTCCGACAGTGCGGCGCTCCCTCAGTACTGCCCCTCCGACAATGCGGCGCTCGCTCTGTACTGCCCCTCCGACAGTGCTGCGCTCCCTCAGTACTGCCCCTCCGACAGTGCGGCGCTCCCTCAGTACAGCCCCTCTGACAGTGCGGCGCTCCTTCAGTACTGCCGCTCTGACAGTGCGGCGCTCCCTCAGTTCTGCCCCTCTGACAGTGCGGCGCTCCCTCAGTACTGCCCCTCCGACAGTACGGCGCTCCCTCAGTGCTGCCCCTCCGACAGTGCAGCGCTCCCTCAGTACTGCCCCTCCGACAGTGCGGCGCTCCCTCAGTACTGCCCCTCCGTCAGTGCGGCGCTCCCTCAGCACTGCCCCTCCCACACTGCAGCCCTCCCTCAGTACTGCCCCTCCGACAGTGCAGCGCTCCCTCAGTACTGCCCGTCCGACAGTGCGGCGCTCCCTCAGTACTGCCCCTCCGGCAGTGCAGCGCTCCCTCAGTACTGCCCCTCCGACAGTGCGGCGCTCCCTCAGTACTGCCCCTCTGACTATGTGGTGCTCCCTCAGTAGTGCCCCTCCGACAGTGCGGCACTCCCTCAATACTGCCCCTTCGACAGTGTGGCACTCCCTCAGTACTGCCCCTCCCACAGTGCGGCGCTCCCTCAGTACTGCCCCTCCCACAGTGCGGCGCTCCCTTAGTACTGCTCCTCTGACTGTGCGGTGCTCCCTCAGTACTGCCCCTCCGACAGTGCGGCGCTCCCTGAGTACTGCCCCTCTGACTGTGAGGCGCTCCCTCAGTACTGACACTCCGACAGTACGGCGCTCCCTCAGTACTGCCCCTCCGACAGTGCAGCACTCCCTCAATACTGCCCCTTCGACAGTGTGGCACTCCCTCAGTACTGCCCCTCCGACAGTGCAGCGCTCCCTCAGTACTGCACCTCCCACAGTGCGGCGCTCCCTTAGTACTGCTCCTCTGACTGTGCGGCGCTCCCTCAGTACTGCCCCTCCGACAGTGCGGCACTCCCTCAGTACTGCCCCTCCGACAGTGCGGCGCTCCCTCAGTACTGACCCTCCGACAGTGCGGCGCTCCCTCAGTACTGCCCCTCCGACAATGCGGCGCTCCCTCTGTACTGCCCCTCCGACAGTGCTGCGCTCCCTCAGTACTGCCCCTCCGACAGTGCAGCGCTCCCTTAGTACTGCTCCCCTGACTGTGCGGCGTTACCTCAGTACTGCCCCTCCGACAGTGCGGCCCTCCCTCAGTACTGCCCATCCGACAGAGCGGCACACCCTCAGTACTGCCCCTCCAACAGTGCGGCGCTCGCTCAGTACTGCCCCTCCGACAGTGCGGCGCTCCCTCAGTACTGACCCTCCGACAGTGCGGCGCTCCCTCAGTACTGCCCCTCCGACAATGCGGCGCTCCCTCTGTACTGCCCCTCCGACAGTGCTGCGCTCCCTCAGTACTGCCCCTCCGACAGTGCTGCGCTCCCTCAGTACAGCCCCTCTGACAGTGCGGCGCTCCTTCAGTACTGCCGCTCTGACAGTGCGGCGCTCCCTCAGTTCTGCCCCTCTGACAGTGCGGCGCTCCCTCAGTACTGCCCCTCCGACAGTACGGCGCTCCCTCAGTACTGCCCCTCCGACAGTGCAGCGCTACCTCAGTACTGCCCCTCCGACACTGCGGCGCACCCTCAGTACTGCCCCTCCGTCAGTGCGGCGCTCCCTCAGCACTGCCCCTCCCACACTGCAGCCCTCCCTCAGTACTGCCCCTCTGACAGTGCAGCGCTCCCTCAGTACTGCCCGTCCGACAGTGCGGCGCTCCCTCAGTACTGCCCCTCCGGCAGTGCAGCGCTCCCTCAGTACTGCCCCTCCGACAGTGCGGCGCTCCCTCAGTACTGCCCCTCTGACTATGTGGTGCTCCCTCAGTAGTGCCCCTCCGACAGTGCGGCACTCCCTCAATACTGCCCCTTCGACAGTGTGGCACTCCCTCAGTACTGCCCCTCCCACAGTGCGGCGCTCCCTCAGTACTGCCCCTCCGACAGTGCGGCGCTCCCTCAGTACTGACCCTCCGACAGTGCGGCGCTCCCTCAGTACTGCCCCTCCGACAGAGCGGCGCGCCCTCTGTACTGCCCCTCCGACAGTGAGGCGCTCCCTCAGTACTGCCCCTCCGGCAGTGCGGCGCTCCCTCAGTACAGCCCCTCTGACAGTGCGGCGCTCCCTCAGTACTGCCCCTCCGACAGTGCGGCATTCCCTCAGTACTGCCCCTCTGACAGTGCAGCGCTCCCTCAGTACTGCCCCTCCGACAGTGCGGCGCTCCCTCAGTACTGCCCCTCCGACAGTGCGGCGCTCCCTCAGTACTGCCCTCTGACAGTGCAGCGCTCCCTCAGTACTGCAACTCCGACAGTGCGGCGCTCCCTCAGTACTGCCCCTCCCACACTGCAGCGCTCCCTCAGTACTGCCCCTCCGACAGTGCAGCGCTCCCTCAGTACTGCCCCTCCGACAGTGCGGCGCTCCCTCAGTACTTCCCCACCGACAGTGTGGCACTCCCTCAGTGCTGCCCCTCCGACAGTGCAGCGCTCCCTCAGTACTGCCCCTCCGACAGTGCGGCCCTCCCTCAGTACTGCCCCTCCGACAGTGCGGCACACCCTCAGTACTGCCCCTCTAACAGTGCG
The DNA here is from genome assembly GCF_052327205.1 of Somniosus microcephalus. Classification (NCBI taxonomy): domain Eukaryota; kingdom Metazoa; phylum Chordata; class Chondrichthyes; order Squaliformes; family Somniosidae; genus Somniosus; species Somniosus microcephalus. The sequence continues at coordinate 205,012,145 of NC_140998.1, read as the reverse complement.
GCGCTCCCTCAGTACTGCCTCTCCGACAGTGCGGCGCTCCCTCAGTACTGCTCCTCTGACAGTGCGGCGCTCCCTCAGTACAGCCCCTCCGACAGTGCGGCGCTCCCTCAGTACTGCCCCTCTGACAGTGCGGCGCTCCCTCAGTACTGCCCCTCCGACAGTGCGGCGCTCCCTCAGTACTGACCCTCCGACAGTGCGGCGCTCCCTCAGTACTGACCCTCCGACAGTGCGGCGCTGCCTCAGTACTGCCCCTCCGACAGTGCGGCGCTCCCTCTGCACTGCCCCTCCGACAGTGCGGCGCTCCCTCAGTACTGCCCCTCCGACAGTGTGGCGCTCCCTCAGTACTGCCCCTCCGACAGTGCGGCGCTCCCTCAGTACAGCCACTCTGACAGAGCGGCGCTCCCTCAGTACTGCCCCTCCGACAGTGCGGTGCTCCCTCAGTACTGCCCCTCTGACAGGACGGCGCTCCCTCAGTACTGCCCCTCTGAAAGTGCGGAGCTCCCTCAGTACTGCCCCTCTGACAGTGCGGCGCTCCTTCAGTACTGCCGCTAGGACAGTGCGGCGCTCCCTCTGTTCTGCCCATCTGACAGTGCGGCGCTCCCTCAGTACTGCCCCTCCGAAGTTGCGGCGCTCCCTCAGTACTGCCCCTCCGAAGGTGCGGCGCTCCCTCAGTACTGCCCCTCCGACAGTGCAGCGCTCCCTTAGTACTGCTCCCCAGACTGTGCGGCGTTACCGCAGTACTGCCCCTCCGACAGTGCGGCCCTCCCTCAGTACTGCCCCTCCGACAGTGCGGCACACCCTCAGTACTGCCCCTCCAACAGTGCGGCGCTCGCTCAGTACTGCCCCTCCGACAGTGCGGCGCTCCCTCAGTACTGACCCTCCGACAGTGCGGCGCTCCCTCAGTACTGCCCCTCCGACAATGCGGCGCTCCCTCTGTACTGCCCCTCCGACAGTGCTGCGCTCCCTCAGTACTGCCCCTCCGACAGTGCGGCGCTCCCTCAGTACAGCCCCTCTGACAGTGCGGCGCTCCTTCAGTACTGCCGCTCTGACAGTGCGGCGCTCCCTCAGTTCTGCCCCTCTGACAGTGCGGCGCTCCCTCAGTACTGCCCCTCCGACAGTACGGCGCTCCCTCAGTACTGCCCCTCCGACAGTGCAGCACTCCCTCAGTACTGCCCCTCCGACAGTGCGGCGCTCCCTCAGTACTGCCCCTCCGTCAGTGCGGCGCTCCCTCAGCACTGCCCCTCCCACACTGCAGCCCTCCCTCAGTACTGCCCCTCCGACAGTGCAGCGCTCCCTCAGTACTGCCCGTCCGACAGTGCGGCGCTCCCTCAGTACTGCCCCTCCGGCAGTGCAGCGCTCCCTCAGTACTGCCCCTCCGACAGTGCGGCGCTCCCTCAGTACTGCCCCTCTGACTATGTGGTGCTCCCTCAGTAGTGCCCCTCCGACAGTGCGGCACTCCCTCAATACTGCCCCTTCGACAGTGTGGCACTCCCTCAGTACTGCCCCTCCCACAGTGCGGCGCTCCCTCAGTACTGCCCCTCCCACAGTGCGGCGCTCCCTCAGTACTGCCCCTCCGACAGTGCGGCGCACCCTCAGTACTGCCCCTCTGACAGTGCGGCGCTCCCTCAGTACTGCCCCTCCGACAGTACGGCGCTCCCTCAGTACTGCCCCTCCGACAGTGCAGCGCTCCCTCAGTACTGCCCCTCCGACAGTGCGGCGCACCCTCAGTACTGCCCCTCCGTCAGTGCGGCGCTCCCTCAGCACTGCCCCTCCCACACTGCAGCCCTCCCTCAGTACTGCCCCTCCGACAGTGCAGCGCTCCCTCAGTACTGCCCGTCCGACAGTGCGGCGCTCCCTCAGTACTGCCCCTCCGGCAGTGCAGCGCTCCCTCAATACTGCCCCTCCGACAGTGCGGCGCTCCCTCAGTACTGCCCCTCTGACTATGTGGTGCTCCCTCAGTAGTGCCCCTCCGACAGTGCGGCACTCCCTCAATACTGCCCCTTCGACAGTGTGGCACTCCCTCAGTACTGCCCCTCCCACAGTGCGGCGCTCCCTCAGTACTGCCCCTCCCACAGTGCGGCGCTCCCTTAGTACTGCTCCTCTGACTGTGCGGTGCTCCCTCAGTACTGCCCCTCCGACAGTGCGGCGCTCCCTGAGTACTGCCCCTCTGACTGTGAGGCGCTCCCTCAGTACTGACACTCCGACAGTACGGCGCTCCCTCAGTACTGCCCCTCCGACAGTGCAGCACTCCCTCAATACTGCCCCTTCGACAGTGTGGCACTCCCTCAGTACTGCCCCTCCGACAGTGCAGCGCTCCCTCAGTACTGCCCCTCCCACAGTGCGGCGCTCCCTTAGTACTGCTCCTCTGACTGTGCGGCGCTCCCTCAGTACTGCCCCTCCGACAGTGCGGCCCTCCCTCAGTACTGCCCCTCCGACAGTGCGGCGCTCCCTCAGTACTGACCCTCCGACAGTGCGGCGCTCCCTCAGTACTGCCCCTCCGACAATGCGGCGCTCCCTCTGTACTGCCCCTCCGACAGTGCTGCGCTCCCTCAGTACTGCCCCTCCGACAGTGCGGCGCTCCCTCAGTACAGCCCCTCTGACAGTGCGGCGCTCCTTCAGTACTGCCGCTCTGACAGTGCGGCGCTCCCTCAGTTCTGCCCCTCTGACTGTGAGGCGCTCCCTCAGTACTGACACTCCGACAGTACGGCGCTCCCTCAGTACTGCCCCTCCGACAGTGCAGCACTCCCTCAATACTGCCCCTTCGACAGTGTGGCACTCCCTCAGTACTGCCCCTCCGACAGTGCAGCGCTCCCTCAGTACTGCCCCTCCCACAGTGCGGCGCTCCCTTAGTACTGCTCCTCTGACTGTGCGGCGCTCCCTCAGTACTGCCCCTCCGACAGTGCGGCACTCCCTCAGTACTGCCCCTCCGACAGTGCGGCGCTCCCTCAGTACTGACCCTCCGACAGTGCGGCGCTCCCTCAGTACTGCCCCTCCGACAATGCGGCGCTCCCTCTGTACTGCCCCTCCGACAGTGCTGCGCTCCCTCAGTACTGCCCCTCCGACAGTGCAGCGCTCCCTTAGTACTGCTCCCCTGACTGTGCGGCGTTACCTCAGTACTGCCCCTCCGACAGTGCGGCCCTCCCTCAGTACTGCCCATCCGACAGAGCGGCACACCCTCAGTACTGCCCCTCCAACAGTGCGGCGCTCGCTCAGTACTGCCCCTCCGACAGTGCGGCGCTCCCTCAGTACTGACCCTCCGACAGTGCGGCGCTCCCTCAGTACTGCCCCTCCGACAATGCAGCGCTCCCTCTGTACTGCCCCTCCGACAGTGCTGCGCTCCCTCAGTACTGCCCCTCCGACAGTGCTGCGCTCCCTCAGTACAGCCCCTCTGACAGTGCGGCGCTCCTTCAGTACTGCCGCTCTGACAGTGCGGCGCTCCCTCAGTTCTGCCCCTCTGACAGTGCGGCGCTCCCTCAGTACTGCCCCTCCGACAGTACGGCGCTCCCTCAGTACTGCCCCTCCGACAGTGCAGCGCTACCTCAGTACTGCCCCTCCGACACTGCGGCGCACCCTCAGTACTGCCCCTCCGTCAGTGCGGCGCTCCCTCAGCACTGCCCCTCCCACACTGCAGCCCTCCCTCAGTACTGCCCCTCCGACAGTGCAGCGCTCCCTCAGTACTGCCCGTCCGACAGTGCGGCGCTCCCTCAGTACTGCCCCTCCGGCAGTGCAGCGCTCCCTCAGTACTGCCCCTCCGACAGTGCGGCGCTCCCTCAGTACTGCCCCTCTGACTATGTGGTGCTCCCTCAGTAGTGCCCCTCCGACAGTGCGGCACTCCCTCAATACTGCCCCTTCGACAGTGTGGCACTCCCTCAGTACTGCCCCTCCCACAGTGCGGCGCTCCCTCAGTACTGCCCCTCCGACAGTGCGGCGCTCCCTCAGTACTGACCCTCCGACAGTGCGGCGCTCCCTCAGTACTGCCCCTCCGACAGAGCGGCGCGCCCTCTGTACTGCCCCTCCGACAGTGAGGCGCTCCCTCAGTACTGCCCCTCCGGCAGTGCGGCGCTCCCTCAGTACAGCCCCTCTGACAGTGCGGCGCTCCCTCAGTACTGCCCCTCCGACAGTGCGGCATTCCCTCAGTACTGCCCCTCTGACAGTGCAGCGCTCCCTCAGTACTGCCCCTCCGACAGTGCGGCGCTCCCTCAGTACTGCCCCTCCGACAGTGCGGCGCTCCCTCAGTACTGCCCTCTGACAGTGCAGCGCTCCCTCAGTACTGCAACTCCGACAGTGCGGCGCTCCCTCAGTACTGCCCCTCCCACACTGCAGCGCTCCCTCAGTACTGCCCCTCCGACAGTGCAGCGCTCCCTCAGTACTGCCCCTCCGACAGTGCGGCGCTCCCTCAGTACTTCCCCACCGACAGTGTGGCACTCCCTCAGTGCTGCCCCTCCGACAGTGCAGCGCTCCCTCAGTACTGCCCCTCCGACAGTGCGGCCCTCCCTCAGTACTGCCCCTCCGACAGTGCGGCACACCCTCAGTACTGCCCCTCTAACAGTGCGGCGCTCCCTCAGTACTGCCTCTCCGACAGTGCGGCGCTCCCTCAGTACTGCTCCTCTGACAGTGCGGCGCTCCCTCAGTACAGCCCCTCCGACAGTGCGGCGCTCCCTCAGTACTGCCCCTCTGACAGTGCGGCGCTCCCTCAGTACTGCCCCTCCGACAGTGCGGCGCTCCCTCAGTACTGACCCTCCGACAGTGCGGCGCTCCCTCAGTACTGACCCTCCGACAGTGCGGCGCTGCCTCAGTACTGCCCCTCCGACAGTGCGGCGCTCCCTCTGCACTGCCCCTCCGACAGTGCGGCGCTCCCTCAGTACTGCCCCTCCGACAGTGTGGCGCTCCCTCAGTACTGCCCCTCCGACAGTGCGGCGCTCCCTCAGTACAGCCACTCTGACAGAGCGGCGCTCCCTCAGTACTGCCCCTCCGACAGTGCGGTGCTCCCTCAGTACTGCCCCTCTGACAGGACGGCGCTCCCTCAGTACTGCCCCTCTGAAAGTGCGGAGCTCCCTCAGTACTGCCCCTCTGACAGTGCGGCGCTCCTTCAGTACTGCCGCTATGACAGTGCGGCGCTCCCTCTGTTCTGCCCATCTGACAGTGCGGCGCTCCCTCAGTACTGCCCCTCCGAAGTTGCGGCGCTCCCTCAGTACTGCCCCTCCGAAGGTGCGGCGCTCCCTCAGTACTGCCCCTCCGACAGTGCAGCGCTCCCTTAGTACTGCTCCCCAGACTGTGCGGCGTTACCGCAGTACTGCCCCTCCGACAGTGCGGCCCTCCCTCAGTACTGCCCCTCCGACAGTGCGACACACCCTCAGTACTGCCCCTCCAACAGTGCGGCGCTCGCTCAGTACTGCCCCTCCGACAGTGCGGCGCTCCCTCAGTACTGACCCTCCGACAGTGCGGCGCTCCCTCAGTACTGCCCCTCCGACAATGCGGCGCTCCCTCTGTACTGCCCCTCCGACAGTGCTGCGCTCCCTCAGTACTGCCCCTCCGACAGTGCGGCGCTCCCTCAGTACAGCCCCTCTGACAGTGCGGCGCTCCTTCAGTACTGCCGCTCTGACAGTGCGGCGCTCCCTCAGTTCTGCCCCTCTGACAGTGCGGCGCTCCCTCAGTACTGCCCCTCCGACAGTACGGCGCTCCCTCAGTACTGCCCCTCCGACAGTGCAGCGCTCCCTCAGTACTGCCCCTCCGACAGTGCGGCGCTCCCTCAGTACTGCCCCTCCGTCAGTGCGGCGCTCCCTCAGCACTGCCCCTCCCACACTGCAGCCCTCCCTCAGTACTGCCCCTCCGACAGTGCAGCGCTCCCTCAGTACTGCCCGTCCGACAGTGCGGCGCTCCCTCAGTACTGCCCCTCCGGCAGTGCAGCGCTCCCTCAGTACTGCCCCTCCGACAGTGCGGCGCTCCCTCAGTACTGCCCCTCTGACTATGTGGTGCTCCCTCAGTAGTGCCCCTCCGACAGTGCGGCACTCCTCAATACTGCCCCTTCGACAGTGTGGCACTCCCTCAGTACTGCCCCTCCCACAGTGCGGCGCTCCCTCAGTACTGCCCCTCCCACAGTGCGGCGCTCCCTCAGTACTGCCCTCCGACAGTGCGGCGCACCCTCAGTACTGCCCCTCTGACAGTGCGGCGCTCCCTCAGTACTGCCCCTCCGACAGTACGGCGCTCCCTCAGTACTGCCCCTCCGACAGTGCAGCGCTCCCTCAGTACTGCCCCTCCGACAGTGCGGCGCACCCTCAGTACAGCCCCTCCGTCAGTGCGGCGCTCCCTCAGCACTGCCCCTCCCACACTGCAGCCCTCCCTCAGTACTGCCCCTCC
>NC_140998.1:204906775-205005288 GCF_052327205.1 Somniosus microcephalus | reverse complement strand
CCAGCCCTACAACCCTCCCTATCTCTGTAACCTCCTCCAGTCCCTACAACCCTCCCTATCTCTGTAACGTCCTCCAGCCTCTGCAACCCTCCCTATCTCTGTAACCTCCTCCAGCCCCTACAACCCTCCCTATCTCTGTAACCTCCTCCAGCCCCTACAACCCTCCCTATCTCTGTAACCACCTCCAGCCCCTACAACCCTCCCTATCTCTGTAACCTCCTCCAGCCCCTACAACCCTCCCTATCTCTGTAACCTCCTCCAGCCCCTACAACCCTCCCTATCTCTGTAACCTCCTCCAACCCCTACAACCCTCCCTATCTCTGTAACCTCCTCCAGCCACTACAACCCTCCCTATCTCTGTAACCTCCTCCAGCCCCTACAACCCTTCCTAGCTCTGTAACCTCCTCCAGCCCCCTACAACCCTCCCTATCTCTGTAACCTCCTCCAGCCCCTACAACCCTCCCTATCTCTGTAACCTCCTCCAGCCCCTACAACCCTCCCTATCTCTGTAACCTCCTCCAGCCCCTACAACCTTCCCTATCTCTGTAACCTCCTCCAGCCCCTACAACCCTCCCTATCTCTGTAACCTCCTCCAGCCCCTACAACCCTCCCTATCTCTGTAACCTCCTCCAGCCCCCTACAACCCTCCCTATCTCTGTAACCTCCTCCAGCCCCTACAGCCCTCCCTATCTCTGTAACCTCCTCCAGCCCCCTACAACCATCCCTATCTCTGTAACCTCCTCCAGCCCCTACAACCCTCCCTATCTCTGTAACCTCCTCCAGCCCCTACAACCCTCCCTATCTCTGTAACCTCCTCCAGCCCCTACAACCCTCCCTATCTCTGTAACCTCCTCCAGCCCCTACAACCCTCCCTATCTCTGTAACCTCCTCCAGCCCCTACACCCCTCCCTATCTCTGTAACCTCCTCCAGCCCCTACACCCCTCCCTATCTCTGTAATCTACTCCAGCCCCTACAACACTCCCTATCTCTGTAACCTCCTCCAGCCCCTACAACCCTCCCTATCTCTGTAACCTCCTCCAATCTTACAACCCTCCCTATCTCCATAACCTCCTCCAACCCCTACAACACTCCCTATCTCTGTAACCTCCTCCAGCCCCTACAACCCTCCCTATCTCCGTAACATCCTCCAACCCCTACAACCCTCCCTATCTCTGTAACCTCCTCCAGCCCCTACAACCCTCCCTATCTCTGTAACCTCCTCCAGCCCCTACAACCCTCCCTATCTCTGTAACCTCCTCCAGCCCCCTACAACCCTCCCTATCTCTGTAACCTCCTCCAGCCCCTACAGCCCTCCCTATCTCTGTAACCTCCTCCAGCCCCCTACAACCATCCCTATCTCTGTAACCTCCTCCAGCCCCTACAACCCTCCCTAACTCTGTAACCTCCTCCAGCCCCTACAACCCTCCCTATCTCTGTAACCTCCTCCAGCCCCTACAACCCTCCCTATCTCTGTAACCTCCTCCAGCCCCTACAACCCTCCCTATCTCTGTAACCTCCTCCAGCCCCTACACCCCTCCCTATCTCTGTAACCTCCTCCAGCCCCTACACCCCTCCCTATCTCTGTAATCTACTCCAGCCCCTACAACACTCCCTATCTCTGTAACCTCCTCCAGCCCCTACAACCCTCCCTATCTCTGTAACCTCCTCCAGTCTTACAACCCTCCCTATCTCCATAACCTCCTCCAACCCCTACAACACTCCCTATCTCTGTAACCTCCTCCAGCCCCTACAACCCTCCCTATCTCCGTAACCTCCTCCAACCCCTACAACCCTCCCTATCTCTGTAACCTCCTCCAGTCTTACAACCCTCCCTATCTCCGTAACCTCCTCCAACCCCTACAACACTCCCTATCTCTGTAACCTCCTCCAGCCCCTACAACCCTCCCTATCTCCGTAACCTCCTCCAACCCCTACAACCCTCCCTATCTCTGTAACCTCCTCCAGCCCCTACAACCCTCCCTATCTCTGTAACCTCCTCCAGCCCCTACAACCCTCCCTATCTCTGTAACCTCCTCCAGCCCCCTACAACCCTCCCTATCTCTGTAACCTCCTCCAGCCCCTACAGCCCTCCCTATCTCTGTAACCTCCTCCAGCCCCCTACAACCATCCCTATCTCTGTAACCTCCTCCAGCCCCCTACATCCCTCCCTATCTCTGTAACCTCCTCCAGCCCCTACAACCCTCCCTATCTCTGTAACCTCCTCCAGCCCCTACAACCCTCCCTATCTCTGTAACCTCCTCCAGCCCCTACACCCCTCCCTATCTCTGTAACCTCCTCCAGCCCCTACACCCCTCCCTATCTCTGTAACCTCCTCCAGCCCCTACACCCCTCCCTATCTCTGTAATCTACTCCAGCCCCTACAACACTCCCTATCTCTGTAACCTCCTCCAGCCCCTACAACCCTCCCTATCTCTGTAACCTCCTCCAGCCCCTACACCCCTCCCTATCTCTGTAACCTCCTCCAGCCCCTACACCCCTCCCTATCTCTGTAACCTCCTCCAGCCCCTACAACCCTCCCTATCTCTGTAACCTCCTCCAGCCCTACAACCCTCCCTATCTCTGTAACCTCCTCCAGCCCCACAACTCTCCGAGATCTCTGCCCTCCTCCAATTCCGGCCTCTTGCCCATCCCCCGATTTCCATCACTCCACCATTGGCGGCCGTGCCTTCAGCCGCCTGGGCCCCGAGCTCTGGAATTCCCTCCCTAAACCTCTCCGCCTCTCTCTCTCCTCCTTTAAGACGCTCCTTAAAACCGACCTCTTTGACCAAGCTTTTGGTCACCTGTCATAATATCTCCTTATGTGGCTTGGTGTCATAGTTATGTCTTATAATACTCCTGTGCAGCGCCTTGGGACGTTTTACTACGTTAAAGGCACTATATAAATACAAGTTGTTGTTGTGGAGGTAGTGGTAGGCCCACCTTCTTGAACCACTGCAGTACTGTACTGCTTTTTAGCAATTTGATATAACAGAGAGGCTTGCTTGGCCCCTTCAGAGGGCAGCTTAAGAGTCAACTGCTCTGGTGTGGGTCTGGAGTCACGTGTGCCAGTGCAGCCTTCGGTCGCCTGAGGAAGAGAGTGTTTGAAGACCAGGACCTCAAACCCAGCACCAAGCTCATGGTCTACAGAGCAGCAGTGATACCCGCCCTGCTGTATGCCTCAGAGACGTGGACCATGTACAGCAGGCACCTCAAAGCACTGGAGAGGTACCACCAACGCTGCCTCCGCAAGATCCTGCAAATCCATTGGCAGGATAGGTGCACCAACGTCAGTGTTCTCGCTCAGGCCAACATCCCCAGCATCGAAGCTTTGACCACGCTCAATCAGCTCCGATGGACGGGTCACATCGTCCACATGCCCGATACGAGACTCCCAAAACAAGCGCTCTACTCGGAGCTCTGACGCAGCAAGAGAGCCCCAGGTGGGCAGAGGAAACGCTTCAAGGACACCCTCAAAGCCTCCTTGAAAAAAGTGTAACAACCCCACCGACACCTGGGAATACCTGGCCCCAAGACCCCACAAAGTGGAGGAGAAGCATCGGGAAGACGCCGAACACCTCGAGTCTCTTCGCCGGGAGCAAGCGGAAGCAAAGTGCAAACAGCTCCTGTGAGGCGCCTTGGGATGTTTTACTATGTTAAAGGCGCGGTATAAATACAAGTTGCTGTTATGATTTATCTCCGAAGTTGATCGGAGCAGCGTGCTGGAGCTTGATCTTTGATCCCTGGAGACAGAAGGACAACCCTACCCCAACTGCTTTCAGAGAGATAAGACCTTCATCCCTTCCGCCAAGGCTTGTGTTAGCTCGTGCGAGAACGCAAGCGCCAGTGTTGTAAATTGCTCCGATTTCCTGGAATGTCGGGACTGTATCCTGTTTCCTTTTCCTGTGCTGGTTGATTGAAAGCTTTTTTCAGTAACTTCTGAGAGATGTCAGTGCTGGGAAATGATGTGCATTCTCCTTCAGCTCCGCATACTCCCAGGTCACGTACACCATGGGCGAGACCAGTGATATCCAATTGAATTCGCTAACCAACCACAGAGATACTGTTTGAACCACAGGTACTAGTTTCAGTAGAAAACGGATTACACACAATAAAGATCAATGCACTTCATTTATTCTTCAAAAATATTCTCCAGTTAAATATTGGGAAGACCGAAGCCATTGTTTTCGTTCCCCGCCACAAACTCCGTTCCCTAGCCACTGACTCCATCCCTCGCCCTAACATCTGTCCGAGGGTGAACCACACTGTTCGCAACCTTGGTGTCATACTTGACCCTGAAATGAGCTTCTGACTTGCATAACTAAGACCGCCTACTTCCACCTCCGTAACATCGTCCGTCTCCGCCCTTGCCTCAGCTCATCCGCTGCTGAAACCCTCATCCATGCCTTTGTTACCTCTAGACTTGACTATTCCAACACACTCCTGGCTGGCCTCCCACATTCCACCCTACGTAAACTTGAGGTCAACCAAAACTCTGCTGCCCGTGTCCTAACTCGCACCAAGCCCCATTCGCCCATCACCCCCTGTGCTCGCTGACCTACATTGGCTCCCGGTTAAGCAATGCCTCAATTTCAAATTTCTCATCCTTGTTTTCAAATCCCTCCCTGGCCTTGCCCCTCCCTATCTCTGTAATCTCCTTCAGCCCCACAACCCCCCGAGATATCTGCGCTCCTCTAAATCTGCCCTCTTGAGCATCCCCGATTATAATCGCTCAACAATTGGTGGCCGTGTCTTCTGTTGCCTGGGCCCTGAGCTCTGGAATTCCCTGCCTAAACCTCTCCGCCTCGCTACCTCTCTTTCCTCCTTTAAGACGCTCCTTAAAACCTACCTCTTTGACCAAGCTTTTGGTCACCTGCCCTAATTTCTCCTTATGTGGCTCGGTGTCAAATTTCTTTGTCTTAAAAGACTTCTGTGAAGCGCCTTGGGATGTTTTACTACGTTAAAGGCGCTATATAAATACACATTGTTGTTCATGTGTGCATACTTACTTAACAAAGATCTACCATCATCCAGTAATAAATCATAATGTGAAGAGATTTCTGTTTTTTTACGCAGCGAGTTGTTGTGATCTGGAACGTGCTGCCTGAAAGGGCGGTGGAAGCAGATTCAATAGTAACTTTCACAAGGGGAATTGGATAAATACTTGAAAGGAGAAAATTGCAGGGCTACGGGGAAAGAGCGAGGGGGAGTGGGACTAATTGGAGAGCTCTTTCAAAGAGCCAGCACAGGCACGATGGGCCAAATGGCCTCCTTCCGTGCTGTGATTTGATGAGCAATAAAGCCCCTGACATGAATCAGTCATTCGTGAAAGAAAGACTTATGAAATAATACTGAGCAGCCTGCGGGTGGCGCTGTCCAGGGAGAGTATAAATACTCGGGCATGGGCCCAGCTTGTGCAGGACATTCTTAACAGGAACTAGTGAAGGACACAACTAGATCCCCATGTTGTAAAACAGTTGATTAAAGCTTTCTTTAACGCTTAGACCAAGTGCCTAGTAGTTTTCTTACGTCAGCTCTCACAACCATCCTGCAACGCTCTGCCTTAAAGGTTAAAGTTCACGTGCACACGCGTGCGAATATCGGTATGCAGCAATGTCCCCGCTCAGGGCCGTGTGGGCGCTCGCGCAGTAATCAGACCGTTCCCCGCGCATGCCGCTTACCGGCTACCACATTGTAGATACGCATTCAATGAAACAGGCCATGCAGAACAAAGCCCAGCTTACGGAGAAATATTGGCGCTGAGGTTTGAAATTTCCAAAAACGAAGGAGAGGAAGAGACCAGCTGGTGAAATTTGACCTTGAAACGAGCTTCCGGTCCCATATCCGCAGCATAACAAAGACCGCCTATTTCCACCTCCGCAACATCGCCCGTCTCGGCCCCTCCCTCAGCTCATCTGCTGCTGAAACCCTCATCCATGCCTTTGTTACCTCCAGACTTGACTCTTCCAACGCACCCCTGGCTGGCCTCCCACATTCCACCCTACATAAACTTGAGGTCATCCAAAGCTCGGCTGCCCGTGTCCTAACTCGCACCAAGTCCCATTCGCCCATCACCCCCTGTGCTCGCTGACCTACATTAGCTCCCGGTTAAGCAGCGCCTCGATTTCAAAATTCTCATGCTTGTTTACAAATCCCTCCATGGCCTCCTCGCCCCTCCCTATCTCTGTAATCTCCTCCAGCCCCACAACCCCCCGAGATATCTGCGCTCCTCTAATTCTGCCCTCTTGAGGATCCCTGATTATAATCGCTCAACCATTGGTGGCCGTGCCTTCTGTTGCCTGGGCCCTGAGCTCTGGAATTCCCCTGCCGAAAACTCTCCGCCTCGCTACCTCTCTTTCCTCCTTTAAGATTCTCCTTAACACATACCTCTTTGACCAAGCTTTTGGCCATCTGCCCTAATTTCTCCTTATATGGAACGATGTCAAATTTTTTGTCTCATAGCACTCCTGTGCAGCACCTTTGGATGTTTTACTACATTAAAGGCGCTATACAAATGCACGTTATTGTAGTTGCTCCAGCTAGTCCATCAAGCGTGCCTAAACTAGAAAGGTCCCGCCACTTCCCCATCCCCTCCTCCACCCTTGCAGAATTTGTGCTCTCCTGGGAGAGGCGGGAGAGACAGAAGATCAGCAGAAACCCCAGATCACATGCCCAATTCCTTGTCCATTACTCATTTTGTATTTACTAATCAGAATGCAAATACTTACATCTGGATTTACAATCAGACACATGAGGCTGACGGCTACTGCATTGGTTAGATACAGCGTAAAGCTCCCTCTACACTGTCCCGTCAAACACTCCCAGGGCAGGGACAGCACGGGGCTAGATACAGAATAAAGCTCCCTCTACACTGTCCCATCAAACACTCCCAGGGCAGGGACAGCACGGGGCTAGATACAGAATAAAGCTCCCTCTACACTGTCCCATCAAACACTCCCAGGGCAGTTACAGCACGGGGTTAGATACAGAGTAAAGCTCCCTCTACACTGTCCCATCAAACACTCCCAGGGCAGGTACAGCACGGGTTAGATACAGAGTAAAGCTCCCTCTACACTGTCCCATCAAACACTCCCAGGGCAGGTACAGCACGGGGTTAGATACAGAGTAAATCTCCCTCTACACTGTCCCAATCAAACATTACCAGGACAGGTACAGCACGGGTTAGATACAGAGTAAAGCTCCCTCTACACTGTCTCATCAAACACTCCCAGGGCAGGTACAGCACGGGTTAGATACAGAGAAAGGCTCCCTTTACACTGTCCCATCAAACACCCCCAGGGCAGGTACAGCACGGGTTAGATACAGAATAAAGCTCCCTCTACACTGTACCAATTAAACATTACCAGGGCAGGTGCAGCACGGGTTAGATACAGAGTAAATCTCCCTCTACACTGTCCCCATCAAACATTACCAGGGCAGGTACAGCACGGGTTAGATACAGAGTAAAGCTCCCTCTACAATGTCCCATCAAACAATCCCAGGGCAGGTACAGCACAGGGTTAGATACAGAGTAAAGCTCCCTCTACACTGTCCCATCAAACACTCCCAGGGCAGGTACAGCACGGGGTTAGATACAGAGTAAATCTCCCTCTACACTGTCCCATCAAACACTCCCAGGGCAGGTACAGCACGGGTTAGATACAGAGTAAAGCTCCCTCTACACTGTCCCAATTAAACACTACCAGGGCAGGTACAGCTCAGGTTAGATACAGAGTAAAGCTCCCTCTACACTGTCCCACCAAACACTCCCAGGGCAGGTACAGCACGGGCTAGATACAGAGTTACGCTCCCTCTACACTGTCCCATCAAACACTCCCAGGGCAGGTACAGCACGGGGTTAGATACAGAGTAAATCTCCCTCTACACTGTCCCATCAAACACTCCCAGGGCAGGTACAGCACGGGTTAGATACAGAGTAAAGCTCCCTCTACACTGTCCCAATTAAACACTACCAGGGCAGGTACAGCTCAGGTTAGATACAGAGTAAAGCTCCCTCTACACTGTCCCACCAAACACTCCCAGGGCAGGTACAGCACGGGGTTAGATACAGAGTAAATCTCCCTCTACACTGTCCCATCAAACACTCCCAGGGCAGGTACAGCACGGGTTAGATACAGAGTAAAGCTCCCTCTACACTGTCCCAATTAAACACTACCAGGGCAGGTACAGCTCAGGTTAGATACAGAGTAAAGCTCCCTCTACACTGTCCCACCAAACACTCCCAGGGCAGGTACAGCACGGGCTAGATACAGAGTTACGCTCCCTCTACACTGTCCCATCAAACACTCCCAGGGCAGGTACAGCACGGGGTTAGATACAGAGTTACGCTCCCTCTACACTGTCCCATCAAACACTCCCAGGGCAGGTACAGCACGGGGTTAGATACAGAGTAAAGCTCCCTCTACACTGTCCCATCAAACACTCCCAGGGCAGGTACAGCACGGGGTTAGATACAGAGTAAAGCTCCCTCTACACTGTCCCATATGGTCCTCTCTGAGCAAGGCTGTTGATACAGTGGTATTAATACTGTATGGTGGGTAGAGGTGCGATGTGGGACAATGGCTACTGGGAGCTAGATCGAGGCTGTCAAACTCATTCTCACACAGAACAGTTACAGGCAGTGGGCATCAGCAGAGTTTCATTTCAGTAGGCTTGGCTGCATCTGACCCCACGTCCCTGGAGGTCACCGCACACCTTGGGAGGGGCGAGGAGGCCATGGAGGGATTTGAAAACGAGAATGAGAATTTTGAAATTGAGACGTTGCTTTACCGGGAGCCAATGTAGGTCAGCAAGCACAGGGGAGATGGGCGAACGGGACTTGGTGCGGGCTAGGACACGGGCAGCCGAGTTTTGGATGACCTCAAGTTTTCGTAGGGTAGAGCGTGGGGATTGAATATAAAATTAGGGAGGTTATGCTTCAGTTATACAGGGCATTGGTGTGACCACATCTGAAGTATTGTGTACAGTGTCGATCTCCTTATTTAAGGAAGGATGTAAATGCGTTGGAAGCAGTTCAGAGGTTTACTAGACTAATACCTGGAGTGGGCGGGTTGTCTTATGAGCAAAGGTTGGACAGGCTAGGCTTGTATCTGCTGGAGTTTAGAAGAGTAAGAGGTGACTTGATTGAAACATATCAGATCCTGAGGGGTCTGGACAGGGTGGATGTGGAGAGGTTGTTTCCTCTTGTGGGAGAATCCAGAATAGGGGTCACTGTTTAAAAATAAGGGGTCGTCCATTTAAGACAGAGATGAGGTGAATTTTTTTCTCACAGAGGGACGTGAGTCTTTGGAACTCTCTTTCTCAGAGGGCGGTGGAAGCAGAGTCTTTGAATATTTTCAAGGCAGAGGTAGATAGATTCTTGATAAGCAGGGGGGTGAAAGGTTAAGGAACAAAGGATGGCTCTAGATGAGGCGTGAATTGCGCTGGCAGAATGAAGGACAGCTGCCATGTGCGGGGGGGGGGGGGAAGAAGAAAAAACTCTTTAACCTGTCCGATTACCACCTCCTCTCGCCTTGACTATCTCTTAATGTCTCTCAATGTCTCTTAATCTCTCCTGCTTTCTATCCTATCACTGACCTTCCCTTTTGTTTTTTCATCGCCTCCCCCTTTTCCCAGCCCCTGAACTTGCTTTCCATTTCCTGCTTTTTTCCAGTTCTGACGAAGGGTCTTGGACCTGAAACGTTGACTCCGTTTCTCTCTTCACGGATGCTGCCCTGGCCTGCTGAGTTTTTCCAGAGAAAGGAAACCTTGTGCTCGTCCTTCAAACACAGACTGCGGACGCTGGAAATCTCAAATACAAACAGAAAACGTTGGAAACACTCAGCAGGTCCGCCAGCCGTTGTGAAGAGAGAAACAGAGTCAATGTTTCAGGTCGATGACCCTTCGTCAGAACTGGAAAAAGTGAAAGGTTGTCTGAAGCAATTGAAGTGATCAAATGGCCAATGGGATGATGGCGCGAGGCGAAAGGAGATGATAGCGGGACAAGTAAAGAAACTAAAGATGGGTCAAGAGGAGGTGTAAATAGAGGAGGCATTACCATCGCCAAATCTCCCCACCATCAACATCCTGACCATTGACCAGAAACTTAACAGGACCAGCCACATAAATACTGTGGCAACAAGAGCAGGTCATCAGGTAGGCCCCTCTCTGACACCGTCGGACATGGCGTCCGGCGATAAGTCAGGGGGCGCTACCGAAGATCGCGGCCAGGGGCACGAGCGGGGTGCTGCGCACAGCGATGACGTCATCGGGGCGCTAACAGTTACCGCCGCAGCTAAGCTCCCGCTGAATTTCGCGGGAGGTGTTGGCGGCGCCGCGTCCGGTCGCCCGTTGCTTTGCGCCCCATTAGCGCCCTCTTAGGGCGATAACAGGAGGCGCAAAGCAACCAAATTTTTAGGCCCATGTCTTCTCTCTGGGCTGGTGTGAAATCACAGACTCTGGAGATGATCGGATTCGAAAGGCAGGAGCTTAATTTTTTTGTGCTGGTGGGGTGACCCCCAACCGTAACATCCACCTTTCTATATTTGTTCCTCTGGTTGAGCTGATGTAACGTTCCAGATCCTCCTTTCTAGTATCAGTTTGGCTTTCAGTCGCACGGATTCCTGGACATACTAATTGTGAATCATAGCAGTACGTGTAAGACCAGCTTGCTTAGTTTCCCAGAGAATTCAGTCGAACTGACTAGTTTGGGGGATTTTCTAGTCTTTCTAGAACCTGAATCAATTCACTCGGAGGAACCGCTTCCAAGCTGCACAGAACTGGCAAGTTGTCAGCCCGGGGTTCTGTGGGTAGCCCCCTCACCTCTGAGTCAGAAGGTTGTGGGGTCAAAGTTCCGCAGCAGGGACTTGAGCACATAATCTAGGCTGACACTCCAGTGCAGTACTGAGGGAATGCCGCACTGTTGGAGGGACAGTACTGAGGGAGCGCCGCACTGTTGGAGGGACAGTACTGAGGGAGTGCCGCACTGTCGGAGGGGCGGTACTGAGGGAGTGCCGCACTGTCGGGCGGGCAGTACTGACGGAGCGCCTCACTGTCGGAGGGGCAGTACTGAGGGAGGGCCGCACTGTCGGAGGGGCAGGACTGAGGGAGCATCACACTGTCGGAGGGGCAGTACTGAGGGAGCGCCGCACTGTGGGAGGGGCAGTACTGAGGGAGGGCCGCACTGTCGGAGGGGCAGGACTGAGGGAGCATCACACTGTCGGAGGGGCAGTACTGAGGGAGCGCCGCACTCTCGGAGGGGCAGTACTGAGGGAGGGCCGCACTGTCAGAGGGGCAGTACTGAGGGAGTGCCGCACTGTTGGAGGGGCAGTACTGAGGGAGCGCCGCACTGTCGGAGGGGCAGTAATGAGGGAGCGCTGCACTGTCGGAGGGGCAGTGCTGAGGGAGTGCTGCACTGTTGGAGGGGCGGTACTGAGGGAGTGCCGCACTGTCGGAGGAGCAGTACTGAGGGAGTGCTTCACAGTCGGACGTGCCGTCTATCGGATGAGACATTAAACCAAGGCCCCATCTGCTCTCTCAGGTGGACGTGAAGATCTTGTGGCACTATTTTGAAGAAGAGCAGGGGGGAGTTCTCCCCGGTGTCCTGGGACCAATATTTACATCAACCAACATCACTAAAACAGATGATAGGGTCATTATCACAGCGCTGTTTGTGGGATCTTGCTGTGTGCACATTAGCTGCCCCATTTCCCACATTACAACAGTGACTGCACTTCAAAAGGTGCTGTATAAATGCAAATCTTTCTTTTCCTTTATAACTCATAGTAGTAGTGTCGTGGTGATGTTACTGTTAATCTGGAGGCCTGGGCTGAAAATTCAGAAAACAAGAATTCAAATCCCACACTGGGCTCTTGTTGGGGGGGCGGGGGCTGCTTCTGCCCAAGGCTTTGAAGCTGGCAGGACTGGTTAACCAAGCACACAGGATTCTGGGCTTTATAAATAGACCTCACCGTCCTCAGCCTCTTGCATTGTTCCACGGAAGCTCAGCGTAAGCTCGAGGAACAGCACCTCATCTTCCGATTAGGCACTTTGCTGCCTTCCGGACTCAATACTGAGTTCAACAATTTCAGATCATAACCTCGGCCCCTATCACATATATATATTTTCTTTTCTTTTTTTTTATCCACTTTCTATTTGGCCTTTTTCTTCCCTCCCACATGGCAGCTGTCCTTCATTCTGCCAGGGCCATTCACATCTCATCTCGAGTCATCCTTTATTCTTTAACCTCTCCCATTACCACATCCTCTCGCCTTGAATATCTCTTAATGTCTCTCAATGTCTCTTAATCTCTCCTGCTTTCTATCCTTGATGTGGAGATGCCGGTGTTGGACTGGGGTGGACAAACGTGAGAAGTCGCACAATGCCAGGTTATAGTCCAACAGCTTTATTTCAAATCACAAGCTTTCGGAGCGCTGCTCCTTCGTCAGGTGAAGTGAAGAGATGCATATAGGCACAGCATATATAGTCAGAGAATACTGCCAGATGAGTACAGGTAATCTTTCTAACTGCCCTTTATCCCACCTCGGCAGAGAGATAATCATAGCAATCAAAGGTGTGAATGATGTCCAAACAGGTCAGTCAGGAAAACATTACATCAAAGAACAATGAGGTGGGGCCACAAGGGGTCAAATGTTGCAGATGCTGTGATTTCCAGCAAAAAAAAAATGTTTTAATTGTTTTTTGTTTTTCATGCAGACCCCAGCATCTGCAACATTTGACCCCTTGTGACCCCACCTCATTGTTCTTTGATGTAATGTTTTCCTGACTGACCTGGTTGGACACCATTCACACCTTTGATTGCTGTGATTATCTCTCTGCCGAGGTGTGATAAAGGGCAGTTAGAAAGATTACCTGTAATCATCTGGCAGTGTTCTCTGACTATATATACTGTGTCTATATGCATCTCTTCACTTCACCTGACGAAGGAGCAGCGCTCCGAAAGCTTGTGATTTGAAATAAAGCTGTTGGACTATAACCTGGTGTTGTGCGGCTTCTCAGCTTTCTATCCTATCACTGACCTTCCCTTTTGTTCTTTCATCCCCTCCCCCTTTTCCCAGCCCCTAAACTTGCTTTAAAATCTATTCCCTTTCCTGCTTTTTTTCCAGTTCTGACGAAGGGTCATCGACCTGAAACGTTGACTCCGTTTCTCTCCACGGATGCTGCCCTGGCCTGCTGAGTTTTTCCAGCATTTTCTGTTGTTATTTATAAATGGAGACTTAGGCCTAGAAATTCAGTTGGGCGCTGCAAGCTTTGCGCCCAGTTGGCGCCTAAAGAGGGTTTCTGCGCCAGTATAAGAGGTTGCGCTGATATTCAGCGCTGCGGTAATGGCGGCGGTAGCTGGTAGCGCTGCGCCGACACCGATGACGTCATCGGTGTGCGCAGTGCCCCGGTACCGCCCCACTTCCGGCCCAAACCCCATATTTAGTTGCGGCCGCCTCTTCTGCAGCGGCCGCAAACAACGTTCGTGAAACGGGGCCGTACTGCTGCGCTACTGGGGCGCTTTAAGGTGGAGGTGCGGCCGGCCGCTTTTTCGGCGGCCGCCTGCCCGCACCTCCCTCCCCGGCCTCCTCCACCACCCCCCCGCGGCATTGGTGGCTGAGTCCCGTGAGCCCGGCACTTCTCCGTGGTGCCGGGCTCATTTGCTGGCAGAATCCAGCGGCGATCTCACGGCTGCAGGCAGCTCCTCCTTAAGAGAAGGAGGAGGCCTGCAGTACCCCAGCCTGCCGCACCGCATCGGGTGGCGCAGCGGCAGCTGGAGCACTGAAATTCACTTTCAGCGCCCCAAGTGGAGGCGGGCACACCCTGGAACAGCGCCCGGTTCCGACTTGGGGCGCTAAAAGTGAATTTCTGGCGGGCGCAACGGGCTCCGCGCGCAGCGCTAACTTTTGGGCGTTAGCCTGCTGGCGGGCCTTAACTGAATTTCTAGGCCTTAGAGTACAAAATCCAGCAAGTTAGGCTAAAGCGATAAAAAACACTAGTTCGCCCCCATCTGTGTCCAATTCTGGGCACCGCACTTTAGGAAGAATGTGAAGGCTTTGGAGAGGATGCAGAAGAGATTTACTAGAATGGTTCCGGGGACGAGGGATTACAGTTACGTGGATGGACTGGAGAAGCTGGGGTCGTTCTCCTTGGAGCAGAGAAGGCTAAGGGGAGATTTAATGGAGGCGTTCCAAATCATCAAGGGTTGAGACAGAGTAGATAGAGGGAAACTGATTCCAGTGGCTGATGGGTCGAGAACCAGAGGACACAGATTTAAGGCGATTGGCAAAAAGAACCAGAGGCGACATGAGGAAAAAACTTTTTTACGCAGCGAGTGGTCAGGATCTGGAATGCGCTGCCTGAAAGGGTGGTGGAGGCAGACTCAATCGTGGCTTTCAAAAGGGAATTGGATAAATACTTGAAGGAGAACCAGATTGCAGGGATCTGGGGAAAGAGCGGGGGAGTGGGACTAACTCTTCGAAAGAGAGGGCGCAGACTCGATGGGCCAAATGGCCTCCTTCTGTGCTGTCCTCGTCTATGATTCTATGAATTGCAAAATCCATTTTGGACGCACAGGGTTTGGTGGTGTAGTGGCTATGTTGCTGGGCTAGTAATCCAGAGGCATGGGTTGATAATCCAGAATTCAAATCCCACCATGGCAGACTGAGAATTTAAATTCTGTTAAAAGTTCAATAAAACACCAATCTCAGCAAAAGCGACCACGAAGCTGTCAGACTATTATAAAAAGCCAACTTGATCACTCAGGACCCTTTAGCGGAAGGGAAACGTACTGTCTTTACCCGGTCTGGGCCTATATGTGACTCCAATCATGTAAGAAACTTAACTGGACCAGCCACATAAATACTGTGGCAACAAGAGCAGGTCAGAGGCTGGGTATTCTGCGGCGAGTGTCTCACCTCCTGACTCCCCAAAGCCTTTCCACCACCTACAAAGCACAAGTCAGGAGTGTGATGGAATACATTCCACTTGCCTGGATGAGTGCAGCTCCAACAAGACTCAAGAAGCTCGACACCATCCAGGACAAAGCAGCCCGCTTGATTGGCACCCCATCCACCACCTTAAACATTCACTCCCTCCACCACCGGCGCACCGTGGCTGCAGTGTGTACCGTCTACAAGATGCACTGCAGCAACTCGCCAAGGCTTCTTCGGCAGCACCTCCCAAACCCGCAACCTCTTCCACCTAGAAGGACAAGGGCAGTAGGCGCATGGGAACACCACCACCTCCAAGTTCCCCTCCAAGTCACACGCCATCCTGACTTGGAAATATATCGGCCGTTCCTTCATCGTCGCTGGGTCAAAATCCTGGAACTCCCTCCCTAACAGCACTGTGGGAGCACCTTCACCACACGGACTGCAGCGGTTCAAGAAGGCGGCTCACCGCCACCTTCTCATGGGCAATTAGGGATGGGCAATAAATGCTGGCCTTGACAGCGACGCCCACATCCCATAAAAATGAATAAAACAAAAAGGCCCACACCAACATGGTGGACTCGAAGTACCTTCTGAAGTGGCTTAGCACGATATTTAGGTGTATCAATCCGTTACCAGAGATTGAATCATAGAAATTTATGTCACAGAAGGAGGCCATTCGGCCCATCGTTTCTGTGCTGGCTGACAAGGAGCTATCCAGACCAATCCCACTTTCCAGCTCTTGGTCCGAAGGTTACGGCACTTCAAGTGCATATCAAATGTGATGAGGGTTTCTGCCTCTACCACTCTTTCAGGCGGTGAGTTCCAGACCCTCACCACCCTCTGGGTGAACAAAGTTCTACTCAACTCCCCTCTAATCCTTCGACCATTTATATTAAATCTCTGCCCCCTGGTTATTGACCTCTCTGCTAAGGGAAATACGTCCTTC
Organism: Somniosus microcephalus; assembly: GCF_052327205.1. NCBI lineage: Eukaryota > Metazoa > Chordata > Chondrichthyes > Squaliformes > Somniosidae > Somniosus > Somniosus microcephalus. The sequence continues at coordinate 204,989,411 of NC_140998.1, read as the reverse complement.
CTATCCACTTTATTTAGGCCCTCATCAATTAAATCTCCCCTCATCCTCCTCTGTGAACATATGAAGTTAAGAAATAGGAGCAGGAGTCGACCATTTGCCCCTCGAGCCTGCTCCGCCATTCAATCAGATCATGGCTGATCTCCTACCTCATCTCCACTTTCCTGCACTATCCCCATATCACTTGATTCCCTAAATATCCAAAAATCTATCGATCTCTGTCTTGAATATACTGAACGACTGAGCCTCCACAGCCCTCTGGGGGAGAGAATTCCAAAGATTCACCACCCGCAGAGTGAAGAGATTTCTCCTCATCTCAGTCCTAAATGGCCGAGCCCTTATTCTGAGACTGTGACCCCTGGTTCTAGAATCCCCAGCCAGGGGAAAACATCCTCCCTGCATCTACGCTGTCAAACCATAGAGTCATAGATTCATAGTTATACAGCACAGAAAGAGGCCCTTCGGCCCATTGTGTCCGTGCCGGCCATCAAGCCCTGTCTATTCTAATCCCATTTTCCAGCACTTGGTCCGTAGCCTTGTATGCTATGGCGTTTCAAGTGCTCATCTAAATGCTTCTTGAATGTTGTGAGGGTTCCTGCCTCTATCACCCTTTCAGGCAGTGAGTTCCAGATTCCAACCACCCTCTGGGTGAAAAAATCTTTTCTCAAATCCCCTCTAAACCTCCTGCCCCTTACCTTGAAACTATGCCCCCTGGTTATTGACCCCTCGACTCAGGGGAAAAGTTCCTTTCTATCTACCCTATCTATGCCCCTCATAATTTTGTACACCTCAATCAGGTCCCCCCTCAGCCTTCTCTGCTCTAAGGAAAACAATCCCAGCCTGTCCAGTCTCTCTTCATAGCTGAAGCGCTCCAGCCCAGGTAAAGAGATTAACCTTTAAGATTCACTCCCTCACTCACCAAACTCGCAGCTTAACACTCTGTTCCGATCTGCACTCCGTAAGAATTTTGTATGTTTCAATGAGGTCACCTCTCATTCTTCTAAACTTTAGAGAATGTAGGCCTAGTCTACTCAATCTCTCCTCATAGGACAATCCCCCCATCCCAGGAACCAGTCTGGTGAACCTTTGTTGCACTCCCTCTATGGCAAGTATATCCTTCCCTAGGTAAGGAGACCAAAACTGTACACAGTACTCCAGGTGTGGTCTCACCAAGGCCCTATATAGTTGGAGTAAGGCTTTTCCAAAGAAAACAACCCCAGCCTATCCAATCTTTCAAGAAGGTGGCTCACCGCCACCTCTTCAGGGCAACTCGGGATGGGCAACGGGTGGTCTTGTCAGCGACGGCTACATCCTGAGAATTTTCAATGATTCTGTAAATAACCTGACTGATATCTAGTCTTAAGGTTGCTTCTCGGAATTGCTAACTCGCGCCTGAGCTTCCAGTCGCTTACCTCCTCCTTTCCCTGTTTTCTATTATACAGAGGGCGGAGAGGACGGAGTCAAGGAGGAATGGCCACGAGCAGGAAAAAGGGCGGAGAGACGCGGCGGCGGGGCGGGGGGACGAAGGAGCGATCGAGAGCAGCAGTCGGGCAAAGCTGGGGGTCGAGTGAGAAAGGCCCAAAGGGCCAGAGAAATAAGTAGGCCCAGAATGAGAGAGACGGAGAGAACGAAGGAGCGATCGTGACTGAGAGGTGACCAACAGAGATGTCAAATGAAGGTGTGATAGAGATAGGCAGGCAGGTAAAGGTGGAGCAAGAGGGAGTGAAGAGAGAAGGGGGAAAAGAAAGAACAGGAAGCAAACAGGGAGGGAACGTGAGAGAGGAGAGAATGAGCAGGAGAGAGAAAATAGTTTATAGTCTTCCCCATAAATTGGTTATTCTAATTGAACAAATACAACCGCCGAGATTAATGATGCTTGTTTTCAAATCCCTCCGTGACCTCGTCCCCTCCCTATCTCTGCAACCTCCGCCAGCCCTGTAACCCTCCGAGATCTCGGCGCTCCTCCAATTTTAGTAATATCCTTATTCCAAAGTAATATACTTAAAACATAGAAATATAGAAGATAGGAGCAGGAGTAGGCCATTCGGCCCCTCGAGCCTGCTCCGCCATTGATTGGGATCATGGCTGATCATCCAAATTCAGTACCCTGTCCCTGCCTTCTCCCCATATCCCTTGATCCCTTTAGCCTTAAGAAATATATCCAACTCCTTCTTGAATATATTTAATGAATTGGCCTCAACTGCCTTGTGTGGTAGAGAATTCCACTGGTTCACCACTCTCTGGGTGAAGAAATTCCTCCTCATCTCTGTCCTAAATGGCTTACCCCTTATCCTTAGATTGTGACCCCTGGTTCTGCCCAATCACCCAACCTGTCCAAATCATCTTGGAGTTTCACGGCATCCTCCTCACAGCACACACGCCCTCCCAGCTTTGTGTCGTCTGCAAACTTGGAGATATTACATCTAGTTCCCTCGTCTAGATCATTAATATATATTGTGAATAGCTGGGGTCCTTGCACCGATCCCTGCGGTACCCCACTAGTCACTGCCTGCCACTCGGAAAAAGACCCATTTATTCCAACTCTTTGCTTCCTGTCTGCCAACCAGTTCTCTATCCAAGTCAGTACCTTGCCCCCAATCCCATGTGCTTTAACTTTACACGTTAATCTCTTATGTGGGACCTTATCGAAAGCCTTCTGAAAGTCCAAATACACCACATCCACTGGTTCTCCCTTATCTATTCTCCCAGTTACATCCCCAAAACATTCCAGTAGATTAGTCAAGCACGATTTACCTTTTGTAAATCCATGTTGACTTTGTCCGATCCTGTCACTGTTTTCCAAGTGCTCTGCTATTACATTTTTTATAATGGACTCTAGCATTTTCCCCACTATCGATGTCAGGCCTATAATTCCCCGTTTTCTCTGTACCACCTTTTTTGAATAGTGGGGTAACATTAGCTACCCGCCAATCCATGGGAACTGTTCCAGAGACTATAGAATTTTGCAAGCCCACATACCATTCATTTATTATACCATCTAATGACTTTTGACAGCCTTTGCACTGCTCCTAGATAACCCTTGGAAGGACGGAGATAACCATTAAAAATATTTGTGCCTCAGCTTAATGCCCCCCTATGCAGCCACTTACCTTTGGCTCCTTAAAAGCGCTGACGCGCGATTTTCCACTCCTGCTCTGACGGCCTCACAATCAGCGGGTCCGAAGACCAGCGCTCGCCCAAGCCTCCAGAACATAGTGCAGGAAACTTTCGATTTACCGGCACCTAACTAACCGGAAATCTCAGTTAACCGGCAAAATGCAGGAGTAGGTTCAGGTAAGTTTTACTTCATATTACTGGCGTTCCACGATCTGTGGCTGTGCAATTGGGTGTAGCTGTAGCTGTTGCTAAGCTACAGAGATGCTTGGATCTTGTGGCCATTGTTCTGCCCCTGTTGCTAAGCAACAAGGAAGCCTGGGTTTGTTGCTCTGAGCTCCTGTACCTTTTAAACTATACCTTTCGATAATCCAGACTTTTTGATCAACCGGCACCACACCGGTCCCGTCGGTGCCGGATAAAAAAGAGTTTCCTGTGGGTGGATTTGCCCAACTCCCACTGACGAGTGCAGGTCCGCCTCTCCGGTGCGTGGTCGCGGGAGCCCCGGCAGAATTTTCTCAAAAGGCGAATATGTGAAACTCAGCCCACTTCTTCCTTTTTTCGAGCGGGTGTTGATGTTTACTGTAATCGCCAAGAAGAACTGCAAGACTGTGATAACGGGGCAGCTGCAAGAACTCGTGACTTAAAATAGATGTGTCACCAGGAAATCAGGTTCAATCGACCAGCTTCCCCTAAACTGCAGGCGGTGTCTTCTGCTCAGCTTATCTCAGTATCTCACACTCCGAACTAGGGCAACGAAAGAGCTTTCAGTTCTGACTTAGTCACAGTCACACATCAGACAAAGTCACTTTTACTTCTGATATGGCACATCGTTAATCAGACATCTTCGTTATCTCACTGGACTTCTCTCTACACTGTCCCCATCACACACTCCCAGGGCAGGTACAGCACGGGTTATATACAGAGTAAAGCTCCCTCTACACTGTCCCCATCAAACACTCCCAGGGCAGGTACAGCACGGGTTAGATACAGAGTAAAGCTCCCTCTACACTGTCCCATCAAACACTCCCAGGGCAGGTACAGCACGGGGTTAGATACAGAGTAAAGCTCCCTCGACACTGTCCCATCAAACACTCCCAGGGCAGGTACAGCACGGGGTTAGATACAGAGTAAAGCTCCCTCTATATGTCCCATCAAACACTCCCAGGGCAGGTACAGCACGGGTTAGATACAGAGTAAAGCTCCCTCTACACTGTCCCATCAAACACTCCCAGGGCAGTTACAGCACGGGGTTAGATACAGAGTAAAGCTCCCTCTACATGTCCCATCAAAGACTCCCAGGGCAGGTACAGCACGGGTTAGATACAGAGTAAAGCTCCCTCGACACTGTCCCATCAAACATTCCCAGGGCAGGTACAGCACGGGTTAGATACAGATTAAAGCTCCCTCTACACTGTCCCATCAAACACTCCCAGGGCAGGTACAGCACGGATTAGATACAGAGTAAAGCTCCCTCTACACTGTCCCATCAAACACTCCCAGGGCAGGTACAGCACGGGTTAGATACAGAGTAAAGCTCCCTCTACACTGTCCCTTCAAACACTCCCAAGGCAGGTACAGCACGGGGTTAGATACAGAGTAAAGCTCCCTCTACATTGTCCCGTCAAACACGCCCAGGGCAGGTACAGCACGGGTTAGATACCGAGTAAAGCTGCCTCTACACTGTCCCATCAAACACTCCCAGGGCAGGTACAGCACGGGGTTAGATACAGAGTAAAGCTCTCTCCACACCAACCCATCAAACACTCCCAGGGCAGGTACAGCATGGGTTAGATACAGAGTAAAGCGCCCTCTACACTGTCCCATCAAACACTCCCAGGGCAGGTACAGCACGGGTTAGATACATAAGAACATAAGAACATAAGAAATAGGAGCAGGAGTAGGCCAATCGGCCCCTCGAGCCTGCTCCGCCATTCAATAAGATCATGGCTGATCTGATCCTAACCGCCAATCTACTATCATAGAACCATCTCCTGAATCTAACAGAATTAGACACACGAAATAGGAGCAGGATCAGGGTACACGGCCCCTGGGCCCGCTCTGCTACCCACAGGGCCATGACCGATCCGAACCTAGACTCATGTCCAAATTCCTGCCCGCTCCCCGTAACCCTTAATTCCTTTACTTCTAGGAAACTGTCTATTTCTGTTTTAAATTTATGTAATGATGTAGCTTCTACAGCTTTTTGGGGCAGCATATTCCATGGACCTACCACCCTCTGAGTGAAGTAGTTCCTCCTCATCTCAGTTTTGAAAGAGCAGCCCCTTATTCTAAGACTATACCCCCTAGTTCTAGTTTCACCCATCATCAGGAACATCCTCCCCGCATCCACCCGATCCGACCCCTTCACAATCTTATATGTTTCAATAAGATCGCCTCTCATTCCTCTGAACTCCAATGAGTAGAGTCCCAATCTACTCAACCTCTCCTCATATGTCCATCCCCTCATCCCCGGAATTAACCGAGTGAACCTTCTTTGTACTGACTCGAGAGTAAGTATGTCCTTTCTTAAGTATGGACACCAAAACTGTACGCAGTATTCCAGGTGCGGTCTCACCAATACCTTGTACAACTGAAGCAATACCTCCCTATTTTTATATTCTATCCCCCTTGCAATGAAAGCCAACATTCCATTGGCCTTCTTAATCACTTGCTGCACCTGTATACTAACTTTTTGAGTTTCGTGCACCAGGACCCCCAGATCCCTTTGTACTTCAGTACTTTCAGTTTCTTGCCGTTAAGATAATAACTTGCTCTACGATTTTTCCTGCCAAAGTGCATAACCTCACACTTTCCAGTATTGTATTCCATCTGCCAAATCTCTGCCCACTTACTTAGCCTGTCTATGTCCCCTTGCAGGTTTTTTATGTCCTCCTCACTCACTACTTTCCCCCCCATCTTAGTATCATCTGCAAACTTTGATATGATACACTCGGTCCCCTCCTCCAAATCGTTAATATAGATTGTAAAGAGTTGGGGACCCAGCACTGACCCCTGCGGAACACCACTAGTTAATGATTGCCAGTCTGAGAATGAACCATTTATCCCAACTCTCTGCCTTCTGTTAGATAGCCAATCCTCTATCCATGCCAGAATATTACCCCCAATCCCGTGATTTTTTATCTTAAGCAATAATCTTTTGTGTGGCACCTTGTCAAATGCCTTTTGGAAGTCTAAATACACTACGTCCACTGGTTCCCCTTTATCCACCCTATATGTTACTTCCTCAAAGAACTCCAGCAAATTTGTCAAACATGACTTCCCCTTCATAAAACCATGCTGACTTTGTCCTATTAAATTATGATTATCCAAATGTCCTGTTACTATCTCCTTAATAATGGACTCCAAAATTTTACCTACCACAGATGTTAGGCTAACCAGTCTATAGTTTCCAGCCTTCTGTCTACTGCCCTTTTTAAATAAGGGTGTTACATTAGCAGTTTTCCAGTCTGCCGGGACCTTTGCCGAGTCCAGGGAATTTTGGAAAATTATTACCAATGCATCCACAATCCCTACCGCCACTTCCCTCAAGACCCTAGGATGTAAGCCATCTGGTCCAGGTGATTTATCTGCCTTGAGTCCCATTATTTTACCGAGTACCACTTCCTTAGTGATTTTGATCGTGTTTAGCTCCTCCCCCCATATAGCCCCCTGTTTGTCCAGTGTTGGGATATTCTTAGTGTCCTCTACTGTAAAGACTGATACAAAATATTCATTCAGTGTTTTTGTCATCTCCATATATCCCACCATTAATTTCCCGGTCTCATCCTCTAAGGGACCAACATTTACTTTAGCCACCCTTTTTCTTTTTATGTAACTATATACTCTTACTAAAACTCTTACTATCTGTTTTTATATTTTTTGCTAATTTACTTTCATAATCTATCTTCCCTTTCTTAATTAATCTTTTTGTTATTTTTTGCTGTCTTTTAAAGTTTTCCCAATCCTCTATCCTCCCACTAGATTTGGCTACCTTATATGCCCTTGTTTTTAGTCGAATACTATCCTTAATTTCTTTACTTAGCCACGGATGGCTGTCTTTTCTTTTACACCCTTTTCTTCTCAGTGGAATATATTTTTTTGGAAGTTGTAAAATAACTCCTTAAATGTACACCACTGATCATGTATCGTCTTACCCTTTAATCTATTTTCCCAATCCACTCTACTCAATTCCGCTCTCATACCTTCATAGTCTCCTTTATTCAAGCTTAGCATGCTTGTTTGAGATCCAACTTTCTCACCCTCTAATTGAATATGGAATTCAACCATGTTATGGTCACTCATTCCAAGGGGATCCTTTACTAGGACATTATTAATTAATCCTGTCTCGTTACACAGGACCAGATCTAAGGTTGCTTGCCCCCTGGTCGGTTCAGTTACATACTGCTCAAGAAACCCATCCCTAATACACTCAATGAACTCATCCTCAAGGCAGCCCTGCCCAATTTGATTTGTCCAATTAATATGATAGTTAAAATCCCCCATAATTATAGATGTTCCCTTATTACAAGCCTCAACTACTTCCTGATTGATATTCCGTCCAACAGAGTTGCAACTGTTTGGAGGCCTATAGACTACGCCCACTAGTGTTTTTTTCCCCTTATTATTCCTTATCTCCACCCAAACTGTTTCATTATCCTGATCTTTTGACCCAATATCATTTCTCTGTATTACAGTGATTCCTTCCTTTATTTACATAGCCACCCCACCTCCCCTTCCTTCCTGCCTGTCCTTCCTGATTGTTAAATAACCTGGTATGTTTAATTCCCAGGCATTGTCACCCTGCAGCCATGTTTCTGTAATGGCCACAAGATCATACCCATATGTAGTTATTTGTGCCTTTAACTCGTCTATTTTGTTACGAATGCTACGTGCATTCAGATAGAGAACTTTCAAATATGTTTTGTGACACTTAGTTCCTGCTTTTGCCCTTTTTATTACTTTACCTTTTACTCCATACCTTCTGCCCCTTCCTGACACGCTCTGGTTTTTAATTTCCCCACTGCTACCTAAGTCTATGACCTTCTCTGTTGTCATTTTTATTATTTGCTCTCTAGGAACCTCCCCACCACTAGTTAGTTTAAAGCCCTCTCTACAGCCCTAGTTATATGATCCGCCAGGACTCTAGCCCCAGTACTGGCCAAGTGAAGCCCGTCCCAACGGAACAGCTCCCTCCTGCCCCAGTACTGGTGCCAGTGTCCCAGGAAGCAAAACCCATTTCTCCCACACCAGTCTTTGAGCCACGCATTTAACTCTCTAATTTAATTTGTCCTAGCCAAATTCGCTCGTGGCTCAGGTAATAATCCAGAGATTATTACCCTTGAGGTTCTGTCTTTTAATTTGACCCCTAGCTGCTCATACTCCTTTAACAGAACCGGCTTCGTAGTCCTATCTATGTCATTTGTACCAACATGGACCACGACAACTGGATCCACCCCCTCCCACTGCAAGTTTCTTTCCAGCCCAGAGGAGATGTCCTTAACCCTGGAACTGGGTAGGCAACACAGCCTACGGGACTCTCGCTCTCGGCTGCAGAGAACTCTATCTATCCCCCTAATAATACTATCCCCTACCACTACAACATTTCTATTTACTCCCCGCTCTTGAATGGCCCCCTGTTCCACGGTGCTGTGGCCAGGTTGCTCATCCTCCCTGCAGTCCCTGCTCCTGTCCCCACAGGGAGTAAGAACCTCGAACCTGTTGGACAAGAGCAAGGGCTGTGGCTCCTCCAACACTACCTCCTGGATCCCCGTACCTGCCTCACTCATAGTCACACCGTCCTGTCCCTGACCATGGACTACATCTGAATTAATTAACTTCATAGGTGTGACCATCTCCTGAAACACAGAGTCCAGGAACTTCTCCCCCTCCCTGATGTGTCGCACTGTCTGAAGCTCAGACTCCAGCTCATCAACACGGAGCTGGAGTTCCTGTAGCAGCAGACACTTGTCACAGACGTAATCACCGTGAGCCTCAATGGGGTTCACCGGCTCCCACATCTCGCAACAGTAACACATCACCTGCTCCATTCTATGTAATACATTAAATTTTTTATTGTTAGTTATGGACACCCTCTGCCCGATTATAGATGCTAGTATCCCCTATAATTTATTGGATTTAAATTAAATCAATCCCTCTAATTACACCAGTTAAATGGTTCACCAACAGTCACTCTGCACCAGAAAGGCCTTATTAACTGCAACCCACAGAGTTAAAGATTGAAAAGAGCACCTAACACCCCACTTACCCTAACTCACACTTACCCAAACTCACAGCACTCTCTGCTGACCGCGCACTCAGTGCTTGCTCGCAGAAGTGCTTACAGAGTAAAGCTGCCTCTACACTGTCCCATCAAACACTCCCAGGGCAGGGACAGCACGGGGTTAGATACAGAGTAAAGCTGCCTCTACACTGTCCCATCAAACACTCCCAGGACAGGTACAGCATGGGTTAGATACAGAGTAAACCTCCCTCTACACTGTCCCATCAAACACTCCCAGGACAGTTACAGCACAGGGTTAGATACAGAGTAAAGCTCCCTCCACACCAACCCATCAGACACTCCCAGGGCAGGTACAGCACGGGGTTAGATACAGAGTAAAGCTCCCTCTACACTGTCCCATCAAACACTCCCAGGGCAGTTACAGCACGGGGTTAGATACAGAGTAAAGCTGCCTCTACACTGTCCCTTCAAACACTCCCAGGGCAGGGACAGCACGGGTTAGATACAGAGTAAAGCTCCCTCTACACTGGCCCATCAAACACTCCCAGGGCAGTTACAGCACGGGGTTAGATGCAGAGTAAAGCTGCCTCTACACTGTCCCATGAAACACTCCAAGGGCAGGGACAGCACGGGGTTAGATACAGGGTAAAGCTGCCTTTACACTGTCCCATCAAACACTCCCAGGGCAGGTACAGCATGGGTTAGATACAGAGTAAAGCTGCCTCTACACTGTCTCATCAAACACTCCCAGGGCAGGTTCAGCACGGGGTTAGATACAGAGTAAAGCTGCTTCTACACTGTCCCATCAAACACTCCCAGGGCAGGGACAGCACGGGGTTACATAAAGAGTAAAGCTCCCTCTACACTGTCCCATCAAACACTCCCAGGGCAGGTACAGCACGGGTTAGATACAAAGTAAAGCTGCCTGTGCACTGTCCCGTGAAATACTCCCAGAGAAGGTGCAGCACGGGGTTAGATACAGAGTAAAGCTCCCTCTACACTGTCCCATCAAACACTCCCAGGGCAGGTACAGCACGGGTTAGATACAGAATAAAACTCCCCCTAAACTGTCCCTTCAAACACTCCCAGGGCAGGTACAGCATGGGTTCGATACAGAGTAAAGCTCCCTCTACACTGTCCCATCAAACACTCCCAGGGCAGGTACAGCACGGGTTAGATACAGAGTAAAGCTCCCTCTACACTGTCCCTTCAAACACTCCCATGGCAGGTACACCACGGGTTAGATACAGAGTAAAGCTCCCTCTACACTGTCCCATCAAACTCTCCCAGGGCAGGTGCAGCACGGGTTAGATACAGAGTAAAGCTCCCTCTACACTGTCCCGTCAAACACTCCCAGGGCAGGTACAGCACGGGTTAGATACAGAGTAAAGCTCCCTCTACACTGTCCCATCAAACACTCCCAGGGCAGGTACAGCACGGGTTAGATACAGAGTAAAGCTCCCTCTACACTGTCCCATCAAACACTCCCAGGGCAGGTACAGCACGGGTTAGATACAGAATAAAGCTCCCTCTACACTGTCCCATCAAACACTCCCAGGGCAGGTACAGCACGGGTTAGATACAGAGTAAAGCTCCCTCTACACTGTCCCATCAAACACTCCCAGGGCAGGTGCAGCACAGGGTTAGATACAGAGTAAAGCTCCCTCTACACTGTCTCATCAAACACTCCCAGGGCAGGTACAGCACGGGGTTAGATACAGAAAAAACTCCCTGTACACTGTCCCATCAAACACTCCCAGGGCAGGTACAGCACGGGGTTAGATACAGAAAAAACTCCCTGTACACTGTTCCATCACACACTCTATTCCTCTATTGCAACAGTGACTACACTTCAAAAAGTATTGAGTTGATTGTAAAGCGCTTTGGGACACCCTGAGGTAGTGAAAGGTGCTATATGCAGTTTCTCTATGCAAGTCTTTAACATTGTATTACATTTGTTCGATTCATTTGCCTCAGCTGGCTCAAATGAAAGTCGGATGCTTTGTCACTGATGTCTCCCCAAACCGCATCAAAAGCAAGAGGTGTGAGATTGTGTTCAGGAAGTGGTCTCACACTGATCAAGTTTCACACCCTCACTGGCAGAGTTTCAATCTGATCTTCAGTGATTTGAATGCCAAGAATGTTTGCCTCTCTTTTAACCAGTTTAACTGGAACACAGGAGCAGGAGTAGGTCATTCGGCCCCTCGAGCAAGCCCCGTATTCAATCAGATCGTGGCTGATCTGCGTCCCAGCTCCATTTACTCGCCTTTGCTCCGTATCCATCAATAGGTTTACCCAACAAAAAGATTGCGACCTTTCTTGAAAGCTCCAATTGACCCCTAGCACCCGCAGCCTTGTGGGGGAGAGAGTTCCAGATTTCCACTCTCAATGTCTCTTCGGGGAAGAAATTGAGTATCGCCCCATTTGGGGCGCCAGCCTCGCCAGGGCGCTAAAAGTAGCGCCCTGGAAATATTCATGCCCATGCACCGGAAATTGGGTGGTTGTGCCCCAAAGAGAAGCGCGGCGCTACTGGAGGCGCCCCGCATCCCTCTTGGGGCGCTGCGAGTGAATATCGTGGCGCCACACGCTGCGGCACGTCGCGCTGCAGTATTACAGGCCTTCCTCCCCTTCTTAAAGGGGAGGGGCCTTGTGCAGCGCGATCTGGGGCCCAGCTGGGCCCCCGAGGATCGGGAGTGCAGGCAAAAGAGCCCGGCACCGAGGAGAAGTGCCGGGCTCTTGGAGCGCAGCCGGCACTCCACGGCAGGGCGGGGGGGGTGTTCAGGAGGCCGGGGACGGGAGCGCAGGCAGGTGCTGGCACACGGCCAACAACAAAAATGGCCGCCCCGCACCTTGCCTTTAATTTGCGCCTCCACGGCCGCAGGTGGGCCCCCCTGAACCGGTCGGACATAGCATCCGGCGGTAAGTCAGGGGGCGCTGCCAAATATTGCGGCCGGGGCGTCAGCGGGGCGCTGCACACACTGATGATGTCATCGGTAGCGGCGCAGCGCTAACGGCTAGCGCCACCACTAGCGTCCCGCTGAATTTAGTGGGAGGCGTGGCCAGTTGGCTTGCGACCCACTTAGCGCCCTCTTAAGGCGCTAACGGGTGGCGCAACCTCCTGAATTTCTCCCCCTTAACCCCTCCTCCTTTCTATCCTATCACTGACCTTTCCTTTTGTTCTTTCATCCCCTCCCCCTTTTCCCAGCCCCCACTTGCTTTAAAATCTATTCCTTTTCCTGCTTTTTTTCTAGTTCTGACGAAGGGTCTTCGAACTGAAACGTTAACTCTGTTTCTCTCTCCACGGATGCTGCCCTGGCCTGCTGAGTTTTTCCAGCGTCTTCTGTTGTTATTCCAGATTTCCAGCATCCGCGGTGTGAAGAAGTGCCTCCTGACATCACCCCTGAACGGCCTGGCTCTAATTTTAAGGTTCTGCCCCCTTGTTCTGGACTCCCCCCACCAGAGGAAATAGTCTCTCTCTCTCTGTACTGTATGGAATCCATTTCTCATCTTAAACATCTTGATTAGATTGCCCCTCAATCTTCCAAACTCAAGGGAGTACAGGCCACGTTTACACAATGGGGACTTGGAAGCAGTCCACGGCATATGGCAGATGGGAGAGGGAGACACCTTTTTACAAATCCTGCTTGGGATACTGTCTACAAGATGCACTGCAGCAACTCGCCAAGGCTTCTTCGGCAGCACCTCCCAAACCCGCGACCTCTTCCACCTAGAAGGACAAGGGCAGCAGGCGCATGGGAACACCACCACCTCCAAGTCACACACCACCCTGACTTAGATGTATATCGCCGATACTTCATCGTCGCTGGGTCAAAATCCTGGAACTCCCTCCCTAATAGCACTGTGGGAGTACCATCACATAGAAACATAGAAAGATAGGAGCAGGAGTAGGCCATTCGGCCCCTCGAGCCTGCTCCGCCATTTAATGAGATCATGGCTGATCATCCAAATTCAGTACCCTGCCCCTGCCTTCTCCCCATACCCCTTGATCCCTTTAGCCTTAAGAAATATATCTAACTGCTTCTTGAATATATTTAATGAATTGACCTCAACTGTCTTCTGTGGTAGAGAATTCCACAGGTTCACCACACGGACTGCAGCAGTTCAAGAAGGCGGCTCACCAACACCTTCTCAAGGGGCAACTAGGGATGGGCAATAAATGCTGGCCTTGCCAGCGACGCCCACATCCCATAAGCGAATAAAAAAAAAGTATTGGTCTCCTTATTTAAGGATGTAAATGCGTTGGAAGCAGTTCAGAGAAGGTTTACTGGACTAATACCTGGAGTGGGCGGGTTTTCTTATGAGGAAGGGTTGGACAGGCTAGGCTTGTATCCGCTGGAGTTTAGAAGAGTAAGAGGTGACTTGATTGAAACCTATAAGATCCTGAGGGATCTGGACAGGGTGGATGTGGAGAGGATGTTTCCTCTTGTGGGAGAATCTAGAACTAGGGGTCACTCTTTAAAAATAAGGGGTCGCCCATTTAAGACAGAGATGGGGAGAATTTTTTACTCACAGAGGGTCTAACTCTCTTCCTCAGAGGGCGGTGGAAGCAGAATCTTTGAATATTTTTAAGGCAGAGGCAGATAGATTCTTGATAAGCAAGGGGGGTGAAAGGTTATCGGGAGTAGGCGGGAATGTGGTGCAATCAGATCAGCCGTGATCTCATTGAATGGCGGAGCAGGCTCGAGGGGCCGACTCCTTCTCCTAATTAGTATGTATGTTCGTAAACCTGGGACAGATCTGCCATGATCTAACAGAATGGTGGTACAGGCACGAGGGGCTTAATGGCCTCCTCCTGTTCCTCTGTCTCGGGAATTTCCTCCCTAAATCCTTTTGCCCCCCCCCCCCCCCCCCCCCCCGCCCAGCACCCTCTGCTTCTTTCAGCTTCTCCTGAAAACCCCACCTCTTTGATCCAGCTTCTGGTCACCCCGTCCTATATCTCCTCAATTTGCTTTGGTGGCCAATTTTCTCACACGTCTGTGAAGCACCTTGGGATGGTTGTCTACATTAAAGCTGCTATATGAATGCAAGGTGCTGTGTAATATATTTTTAATTTATTGGTTATGGGTTGTGGGCATCGCTGGCAAGGCCAGCATTTATTGCCCATCCCTAGTTGCCCTTGAGATGGTGGTGGTGAGTCGCCTTCTTCAACCGCTGCAGTCCGTGTGGTGAAGGTACTCCCACAGTGCTGTTAGGGAGGGAGTACCAGGATTTTGACCCAGCAATGATGAAGGATCGGCCGATATATTTCCAAGTCAGGATAGTGTGTGACTTGGAGGGGAACTTGGAGGTGGTGGTGTTCCCACGCGCCTGCTGCCCTTGTCCTTCTAGGTGGAAGAGGTCGCAGGTTTGGGAGGTGCTGCCGAAGAAGCCTTGGCGAGTTGCTGCAGTACATCTTGTAGATGGTCCACACTGCAGCCACGGTGCGCCGGTGGTGGAGGGAGTGAATGTTTAAGGTGGTGGATGGGCTGCCAGTCAAGCGGGCTGCTTTGTCCTGGATGGTGTCGAGCTTCTTGAGTGTTGTTGGAGCTGCACTCATCCAGGCAAGTGGAGAGTATTCCATCACACTCCTGACTTGTGTCTTGTAGATGGTGGAAAGACTTTGGGGAGTCAGGAGACAATTACAAAGTATTTGGCAGCACAGAAACAGTCTGTTCGGCACAACAGGTCCATGCTGGTGTTCATGCTCCACACGAGCCTCCTCCCATCCTTCTTCATCAAACACCGGCCTCATAACCTTCCATTCCTTTCTCCTTCCTGTGTTTATCGAACTTCCCCTTAAATGCATCTATACTATTCGCCTCAACCACTCCCTGTGGTAGCGAGTTCCACATTCTCCTCACTCTCTGGGTAAAGATGTTTCTCCTGAATTCCCTACTGGCTTTATTAGTGACTATCTCATATTGAGGGTCGCTAGTTCTGGTCTCCATCTTCTCTACGTCTACCCTATCGAAACCTTTCACAATCTTAAAGACCTCCATCAGGTCACCCCTCAGTCTTCTCTTTTCTAGAGAAAAGAGCCCCAGCCTGTTCAAGTCTGTCCTGATAGTTATAAACTCTCAGACCTGGGAGCATCCTTGTGAATCTTTTTTTGCACCTTCTCCAGGGCCTCTTCCTCCTTTTTATAAGATGGAGATCAGAACGGTGCGCGATACTCCAACCAATGTAAACGGGCTTTTATTCAATAATGAGCTCTGTTCATTTCAATCCTGCTTGTGGTGTCCATAGTTGTCACCGTAGTTATCGATGGGTCTCTGAGTACAACAACAACAACAACAACTTGCATTCATATAGCGCCTTGAACCTAGTACAACGTCCCAAGGCGCTTCACAGGTGCAATAATCAAATCAAATTTGACACCGAGCCACATAAGGAGATATTAGGACAGGCGACCAAAAGCTTGGTCAAAGATGTCAGTTTTATGGAGCGTCTTAAAGGAGGAGAGAGAGAGAGAGAGAGAGACAGAGAGAGGTTTTGTGGAAATATGATTTTGCCCTTACTAGTGCATGATGGGATACTTGACATCCAATGTATTTTTGTATCATTGCCGCTGGACTAAAGTCGAGTCAGCAGCAATTAACGTAATCTTCCGCTTTTTCGGCGGCCGCCTACCAGCACCTCCATCCCCGGCCTCCTAACCCCTCCCCCCGTGGCACTGCCAGCTGTTTCCCGAGAGCCCGGCACTTCTCCTTGGTGCCGGGCTCATTTGCCGGCACTCGCGATCGGGGATCGCGCTGTTGCAGGCACCTCCCCCTTAACAGTGGGAGGAAGGCCTGCAGTACCGCAGCGTGCCGTGCCGCACGTTGCGCTGCGATAATCAGTTTCAGCGCCCGAAGAGGGACGTGGAGCGCCTCGAGCCTCGCCCCGTGTCCCTCGAGCGGCACTGTAACTGAATTTCTGGCGATCGGAATTACTCCGATCGTTGGGCTAAATCCTGCGCTCAGGCGACTTTTGCGCCACTTTGGCGCCCCAACCCAATTTCTAGGCCTTAAATTGGTAAAGAGTAAAAAGTGATCAGGGGATCGCAACCAATAAAAATGGGAGCCAGAGCAAGTAAAAACACCAGAAAAAGGCACACCTGCCTGTTACATGCTCTAGAATTGTGGTCAGACATCAATAGAGGACTTACCCAAATGGGTAAAATGAACCAAAAAGGGGAAAAGGCCATTCCCACCGGATGGTACATTTAATCTAGACTGAATAACGTGTCTCGAGGGGTGTCTCTTAGAAAGGGACCCAGGGAGAAGTGGTAGAAAGAAAGTCAAAACTGGCAATTACAACAAAATGGGGGACAAGGTAATGAATTTACCCAGGGAAACGGTTCTAGCCAAGCGCAGGCTCACACCCGCCCTCAAGCGAATTTTTCAGTCCACAACCAGTGGGGAGCACAAAATACTACCCAGAATCAAATGGACAAAGTTTAAATTTACCCTATTCACCATGACGCCTGGGACCTGACCCGCAGATTGCCCAAAAGCAATTACCCCTAGTACAATTGCCTGCAGTTTCAACCAATATGACAGAAGAGCCCACCTTAATAATAAATATGGAGGGAAAAGAAATTCCTTTTCTGGTAGATACGGGAGCCACCAATTCAGTGTTGACAAAACAATATGCAGAAGGAATTCCGTGTACAGCCAGTAGTGCCAGTTGCGTAGGATTGTCAGGAGTTACTCAGACCATGACTTGGTCAGAACCCCTCAATGTGCAAGTAGATAATTACAGGAATCAACATACCTTTTTACTGTCTCAAGAAGTTCCAGTGAATTTATTAGGAAGAGACTTATTATGCAAAATGAAGGCAACGATTGATTGCTCTGAAAAAGGACTTGAAGTCTATGTTCTCGTAGACAGATGTGGTATGCACCTACTGTGGTGTATGTAACCTGTTCCACCTTAAGAGAACTACCTTAAGAGATGTACTACTTTCTCTTGGCTGCTGTATAATGTAATACCGGTGGTGACCACATATAAGTGTTGTGTAGGGATTTGCTGGGCAGTTCAGCCCTGACCTCCGAATAGTAAAGACCTGTTAAAGTTATTCTTGTGGCCTGTGTCCAGTGATTTATAATAAGCTTAACTGGGACACACAGACTTAACAGTGGCGACGAGTCTGATCTTACCCTGCGGCAGTTTTACATCCAAGGCAGCTTCGTCCTCAGAACGGGCGTCGAGAAGAGGCATCCGCCCTCATCATCCTGCTGAGCACCATCGCACGGGAGGCATCGAGAACCCGGGTTAAAAAGAAAAATTCTGACCACGAAGCCCTCCATCAGCGACAGGCAGTGATCATCCCTTCTACCACGGTGGTGGGTAAGCCGATCAGCGACACGAGCAGAAAGTCGGCCGCGTTGACTGTGGAGTGGGGGAGGAAAAAAAAAAAAAGGGCGGAGAACTCGACCACGGCCGGTAAAAAGGGCCGGGCTGCAATCGAGGCCGAGAGGTGCAGCGACTGGGGCAGCTTAAGGCACGAGAGCCGCGGAGAACTCAAACGCAGCCGGTGTAAAGGACCGGGCTGCAAGCGGGGCTGCGAGGCAAAGCAGCGTCGGGGAATTGAGAACCGCTGGGGAGGCGAGAACGGCAGCAGCACGGCAATCGCCATTGCAGCCAGCGGGGGAAGAAGGCAAACGCGGGAATCTGCCATTGTAGTCGGCGGGGGAAGAAGATGAGCGCGGGAAAGACTGCCAAGTGCGGGAAGCCGCCATTTTAGTAGGCGGGGGAAGAAGACAAGCGCGGGAAGCTGCCATTTTGAGAAAAAGAAAAATTTAAAAAACTTGCAAGGATGCCTAAACATGGGAACATTAATACCTTTGATAGCGATATCGAAGATTGGACCACGTATGTAGAACGCATGGAAGTTTATTGTAAAGCAAATAAGGTACCAGATGATGAGAAAGCACTAACCTTATTAAGCTCAATGGGTGCAAAGACATACGGGCTATTGAAGCACCTTCTATCACCAAATAAACCGGCGGATCAGACTTTCGCGAATATTGTTACTGTCCTGAAAAATCATTTAAACCCCACGCCGCTGATGATAGCGGAACGATTTAAATTTTACAGAAGAACGCAGCTGAAAGACGAAAGCAACGCTGAATTTTTAATTGAACTGCGTAAGCTATCAAAGCACTGTCAGTTTGGAACAGGACTAGCAGATGCGCTGAGAGATAAATTTGTGTGTGGATTGTTAAAAGAAGGAACACAAAAGCAACTGCTTGAGGAGAATGATCTTACGCTTGATAAAGCTGTCACTATTGCAGCATCGCACGAAGCCGCAGCGAGAGGCACGGCGGAAATGCAGCTACGGTCACCGGAACTCAGCACCAATCAAATGGTCTTGGGTACAGTAAAATGTTATCGTTGTGGAAAGACAACGCATGATTAGAACCAGTGCTGGTTCAAAAATCAGGAATGCAGGAAATGTGGCAGGCTTGGTCACATCGCTAAAGTATGCCGGTCAGGAAAGAAGACCAGCAACAAAAAGTCACCGCAGGAAAAGTACAGAAAGGTACACAAGGTGACAGAGAACAGTTCGAACGAACAGAAGTCAGATTCAGACTCCAGCAGTAATGAACTGGGTAGTCTAAGAGTACACAATGTTGGTAAGGAAGCAGACCTCCAAACAATTTGGGTCACACTTCAGATAGCAGGAGTCCAAGTGAAGATGGAATTGGACACTGGATCGGCATTGACGGTCATGAATAAGCAAAATTACAAAAGGTTATTCCCACATATTCCCCTACGGGATACGGAGATTGTATTGAAAACATACACGGGGCAAAGAGTATACCCCATTGGGAAGATAGAGGTAAAGGTGGTCCACAAGGGCAAAGAAAGCCAAGGAATGGACTTATATGTGCTACCTGAGGGAGGTCCACCACTACTGGGACGGGAGTGGATTAGGAAAATAAATATGGACTGGCATTCCTTAAAAGCACTAATGGTAGATTCCGGTAAAAAAGATGTCAAACCTAAACGATTGTCCAGAATATTGGACGATGCTAAAGAGGTGTTCCAACAGGGACTGGGAACACAGAGGAATTACGGCAAACATCAAGGTCGAAGAACATGCAAACCCGAAATTTTTCAAAGCCAGACCGGTACCTTATGCGATACGACCTGCTGTGGAAGCTGAGCTGGAAGGGCTAGAACGTTCAGGAGTACTGTCTAAGGTAGACTGGAGTGAGTGGGCCACGCCCATTGTTCCCGTCATGAAGCGTTCATCGAGCAACAAGCCGGGGGAACCGGGGAAGGTTCGCATCTGTGGAGATTTCAAGATCACTGTTAATCCGGTGCTTCACACAGTGCAGTATCCGCTTCCGCGGATTGAGGATATCTTCGCTTCGTTGTCTGGCGGGAAACACTTCACCAAGATAGACCTGGCGCAGGCGTACTTACAGATGGAAGTTGAGGAAGAGTCACGCCAGTATCTCACGATCAACACGCATAGAGGCTTGTACCGGTATAATAGACTGGTTTTTGGAGTGGCATCGGCTCCAGCAATTTGGCAGAGGGCCATGGAGCAGGTATTACAGGGAATTCCAGGCACACAATGTTACCTGGACGATATTTTGATTACAGGAGATGATGACAAGGAACACCTTGCAAATTTGGAACTGGTGCTCACCAGATTGAAAGAATATGGACTTCGAGTTAATCGCCAGAAATGTGAGTTCTTTCAGAAGCGGATCTCGTACTGTGGTCATGTCATTGACCAGGAGGGGCTTCATAAGTCTCCTGACAAGATCGAAGCTGTTGTGAAGGCTCCCGCTCCGGATAATGTATCCCAGTTGAGGTTGTTCCTAGGGTTGATTAACTATTACCATAAGTTTCTGCCAAATTTATCCACGGTGCTGCACCCACTGAACGCTCTTTTGCAGAAGGGAGTACCATGGAAGTGGAGCGAGGACTGTAAGAGGGCCTTTCGCAAAAGCAAGGCATTGATCACCTCAGAGGAAGTGTTGGCTCACTTCAACCCAACGCTGCCTATTCGTTTGGCTTGTGATGCTTCTCCATATGGTATTGGGGCAGTACTCTCACACAAGTTGCCAAATGGCCTGGAGAGGCCAGTCGCGTTCGCATCCAGATCATTGACCTCCGCTGAGCGCAACTATGCTCAGATAGATAGGGAGGCTCTCAGCCTTGTGTGGGGAGTAAAGAAGTTTAATCATTACCTGCAGGGCCAAAAGTTTACGCTTCTGACAGACCACCAGCCGTTGGTATCCATTTTTAACCCTAAGAAGGGTGTTTCGGTGATGACAGCACAGAGACTCCAGAGATGGTCCCTTTTCCTAGGGGCACATCAATATCAGATTGAATTCAAAGGTACAAAGCAGCATGGTAATGCTGATGGGCTGTCGTGCCTGCCACTACCTACAGAGGAGGAGGCACCGACGGTTGACCCTGTTGAGTTATTTCACTCGACCATCATCGAATGTTTACCAGTCACCAATGCAAGTATTGAAAGAGAAACCAGGAATGACCCGACACTGTCCCGGGTCTACGAAGTGACAGTGAAGGGATGGCCAGCACATGGTGATCCACTGTTACCGGCATTCTCATCAAGACGAGACCAGCTGTCCGTCTGTCAAGGAACATTGATGTATGGAACAAGGGTGATTATTCCTCCTAAGTTAAGAGAGAGATTTCTAAAGGAACTGCATGAAGGTCATCTGGGGGGAGTCAAGATGAAAAGCCTTGCTAGGGCTTATGTGTGGTGGCCGGGTATCGACCAACAGATAGAGGATCTGACGAAAAGCTGCTCTGGGCGCCAAAAAGTGCAAAATGCACCTCCGATTGCACCGCTGCATCCATGGGAATGGCCTTCAACCCCATGGCAACGTGTACATATTGACTTTGCTGGTCCATTCATGGACTCCATGTTTTTAATTGCGGTGGACACACATTCTAAATGGCCAGAAGTGATTAAGATGACTACCACTACCTCGGAAAAGACGATCGCGGTGCTAAGAACGATATTTGCAAGAAATGGATTGCCAGAACAAATATGTTCAGACAACGGACCGCAGTTCGTGTCAGAAGAATTCCAGAAATTCATGAAGAAGAATGGGGTGAAACATCATACCTCTGCCCCATATCATCCGGCTACAAACGGGTTGGCCGAGAGATTTGTACAAACGTTCAAAAAAGCAATAAAGGCCATGAGCGAAGATCAGATCCCACTACAACACAAGGTGGACAAATTCCTACTGGCATATCGAAACGCCACTCATGCAGTGACAAACCAAAGTCCTGCCATGATGTTCTATAACAGGAGGTTGCGGTCCAGGTTGGACTTGTTAAAACCAAATGTGCGGAGGGAAGTTGAAAACAAACAGTTTCAGCATATAAATAACAAGACCACTCGGAGTTTCGAAATAGGACAACCAGTGTTAGCCCGGGACTATAAAAACGAGAAATGGCAATCTGGAACAATTTGGGCCAGACAAGGACCCCTGATGTACACGGTAGATATTGGTGAAAATGTAATACGGCGTCATGCTGACCAACTGGTAGAATCGAGAACAAGGGTCGAACCTATGGTTACGGCAGAGACAACCGTGGAAGAAGTTAGTGAACCTGAAGCATCTACCTCAGAAGTGAATGTACCTGATGATGATGTCCAATCCATAAGAGACCAACTAGATGAGTCAACCCAGCAACGAGAATCAGAGACCCCTGAAAGGCGTTATCCAACTCGAATCAGGAGGCCTCCTCAGAGACTGAATCTTTGAACTGTTTTGCATGAAGTTGTATATATGTTATTATGTTATGTTAAATGGGGATATAACTGTTAAGCTAAAAAGGGAGGATTGTGGTGTATGTAACCTGTTCCACCTTAAGAGAACTACCTTAAGAGATGTACTACTTTCTCTTGGCTGCTGTATACTGTAATACCGGTGGTGACCACACCGGTATATAAGTGTTGTGTAGGGATTTGCTGGGCAGTTCAGCCCTGACCTCCGAATAGTAAAGACCTGTTAAAGTTATTCTTGTGGTCTGTGTCCAGTGAATTATAATAAGCTTAACTGGGACACACAGACTTAACACCTACTACAGATCAAATTGTCCCCGGTCCTATACGCATGGCAGATTTGTGAAGCAGGTCTTAACAAAACATTGTCAACTATAATAGGCTCCCTCCAATTTGTCCTTAGATCGGTGTCCGAATACCAGAAAGAATTGCATTTGGGCCATTGGCATACAGAGCTCCACTGCACAGCCTTTTATGATGAGACAGGAATGGACAAATACCACAAAAGATATTATAAGCCCGTTCTACAACACAGATATTTGCTGAAAATTCGGAAAATTTTAATTGGTCCCGAAGGCACAGCCATGTTCTTTTACCCATGGAAGCATGGGACCTGTTTAAAGAAAAAGACAGTAAACCACATTGCACCCTAGCGGTGGCACAAGGACATGCACCAAGGGACTCGGGACCAATGGTTCAAAGAATGGGAGGACTAGGAATAGAAAAAGAGTGGCAAGTGCCTCAGGGTACCTTGGTCCAGTATGAAGAAAAGCAGGGATACGGGGTGGAGTTGCAGACAAGCCTGCTGTTCGAAGGCAAATTTGAGGCAAGGGTGTTGGACATCCATAACTTCCCGCTCCTACCAGAAGTAGAGAAACTTCTGAGTCAAATCCCCAAGCAAGTATGGTCTAGCCACCCCAATGAGGTCGGAAAGATGTTAACTGCACAACCCTACAAGGTTACCCTCAATCCTGCAGTCCCACTCCCAAGAAAGGCACAATATCCTCTCTCCCAAGCAGCAGAACAAGGCATTGAACCAGGAATCAAGTCCTTACTTGACCAGGGCATTATAATACCAACAAGAAGTCGGTCTGCCGGGAAGCCTGCCCGCACTCGCCGCCGCTTACTATGCTGTACAACAAGCACAAACTGTGACTCTAAATCATCATACAGTACTACATGTCCCACACTCTGTCGAGGTGCTGTTAACCAAATACGCCACTCAACACCTAACATCAGCACGTACCATTAAGTACGAGGTAGAATTACTGTCCAATTCAAACTTGACCATAAAGCGATGCGCAACCCTAAATCCAGCTACGCTCCTCCCGACCATTGAGGATGGCACACCCCACTGCTGTGAGACGGTAACCCAGCTGGTCACCAAACCCCGAGTGGACTTAAGTGAAACACAGCTAGAAAATCCAGATTGAATATATTTCGTCGACGGCTCAGCCCTCCGAGATGACAAAGGTACTTCCCGCACTGGCTACACCATCACGACGGACAATTCAACTGTAGAGGCAATGTCGTTACCAAACTCCTTTTCAGCAGAACTATTCGCGCTCACAAGAGCATGTATGTTGGCCACAGACAAAACTGTTAATATTTATACAGATTCAAGGTATGCCTTTGGAGTTGGCCATGATTATGGACAGATCTGGAAATTTAGGGGTTACTTGACCTCCGCAGGCTGAACGATCAAGAATGCAGAACAAGTTGACAATCTTTTACGTGCTGTCCGGTGTCCACGTAAAATTATTATTATTAAATGTCAAGCACACACAGGCAATCAGGACCAAATTGCTTTGGGCAATGACAGGGCTGCAAAAGGTGCTGCTTTGTCAGATACAGGTTCCCAGGTGTCAGCCTATGTTCTTAAAAACACAAAACCCGTTGATTTGCCGCCCACATTGGATGATGTATTGGCCTTTCAGTCACAGGCCAGTACTGAGGAGGTGTTAGCCTGGGCACAAGATCAATGTGATAAAACACCTAAGGGAGTGTGGGTTCACCATGACGGCCGCGTGGTGGCACCCAGATCTTTGCTCCCATGGATTGCCCGCTGTGTTCATACTTTCACACATGCGGGCAAAGGGGGGATGGCAGACTATATCACACAAACTTGGTATTCACCAGGCATTTCGGCAATTACAAAACAAATTAGTGAACAATGCATTACCTGCCAAACAATGAACCCAGGTAAAACGGAAAAGGTACAGGCTGCCTCCCACCCAAATCCAACAGGACCCTTTGTACATTTACAGATGGGTTTTATTGAATTACCGTTATGTTTAGGATTTAAGTATGTATTAGTTATTGTAGATGTGTTTTCACGATGGATTGAAGCCTTTCCATGTAAAAAGAATGATGCAGTTACTGTTGCAAAATGTTTGTTAAAAGAAATTGTACCACGATTTGGTATACCGGCACAACTTTCAAGTGTGGAGATGCCGGAGTTGGACTGGGGTGGACAAATGTAAGAAGTCACACAACACCAGGTTATAGTCCAACAGCTTTATTTGAAATCACAAGCTTTCGGAGCGCTGCTCCTTTCACCTGACCTCCACTTCACCTGACGAAGGAGCAGCGCTCCGAAAGCTTGTGATTTCAAATAAAGCTGTTGGACTATAACCTGGTGTTGTGTGACTTCTTACAACTTTCAAGTGACAATGGATCACATTTTACTGGGACAATTGCGCGAGAAATGTGTAAGGCTTTACAGATCAACCAACACTTCCACTGCAGCTATCATCCACAGTCAGCGGGACTGGTAGAAAGATATAATGGTGTGCTGAAAAACAAACTTTCCAAACTACAGCGAGACGGGACTTAAATGGGTCGAACAGTTACCCTTGGCATTGATGGTAATGCGATCAGCAACAAACAGAACGACGGGACTGTCACCACATGAAGTCGTCATGGGACGACCTCAGAGACTGCCATTTTCTGCACCCTTCACTGCCAAGCAGATGGGCATTCACAAGATGGATGAAAATGTGTTGAATTATTGCATTGCATTAACTAAGTGTATTTCCAGTTTCCATCAACAGGTCAAGCAAGCCCAGGTTGAATCAACTGAAGGAAGGTGCCATAACCTAGAACCAGGAGACAACGTATACGTGAAAGTATTCAAGAGAAAGGACGGTCTCCAACCCAGATTCGAAGGTCCGGACCAAGTACTCCTAGCAACTAATACTGCTGCAAAGGTGAAAGAGAGACCAACATGGATCCGCGCCTCCCACTGCAACAGAGCTCCAGCAAACAAGGAAAAGGAATCACCAACCCCATCAGTAAATGGAACTGGACATTAGGAAGAAAAGGAAAGATTCAATGCAATCTTGCTAGACTAGGTTGTCCTTGATAAGGACAAAAGGAGGGAATGTGGAAATATGATTTTGCCCTTACTCGTGCATGATGGGATGCTTGACATCTAATGTATTTTTGTATCATTGCCGCTGGACTAAAGTCGAGTCAGCAGCAATTAACGTAATCTTCTGACCTATTGCATAAGTTAATCACAAACTGCCAGAACAATACATTGCAGAACTATTGGGTAGCTGCACCGCGTTTTGTACGCTTGCAAACTGAGAGGTGATAATGACATCTGGTCAAAGAATGAAAAATTCTGTTAAAGGTTAATCTTGTTTTCTTTTATCTGCATGAAAACTGAAATAACTTTGGACAGAGTTGACTAACTAACTTTTATACATGATCATATGGAACTTGTTTTCTTCACTGTATAAATATGTTGTTAATCTGTAATTCTGCAGAGAGTCTCTGCTAGCCTTTGACTTAGCGGGACACTCTCCTTGTATACAAGTAAAATAAAGCCCTGCTTATCTGACGGTACTTACTTGTTTCAGAGTCTTACTCGGTCAAGATTTCGACAGTTCAGGGAGGGAATTCCAGAGTTCGGAGCCCAGGCGGCTGAAGACACGGCCGGCAATGGTGGGGCGATTAAAATCGGGGATGCGCAAGAGGGCGGAATTGGAGGAGCGCAGAGATCTCGGGGGATTGTAGGGGCTGGAGTAGGTTACAGAGATAGGGAGGGGGCGAGGCCATGGAAGAAAGACTTGCATTTCTCCAGCGCCTTTCATGACCACCGGACATCCCAAAGCACTTTACAGCCAAACAAGTGCTTATGAAATGGAGTCACTATTGTAATGTAGGAAACGCGGCAGCCAATTTACGCACAGCAAGCTCCCACAAACAGCAATGTGACAATGACCAGATCATCTGTTTTAGTGATGTTGATTGAGGATAAATATTGGCCCCAGGGCACCAGGGAGAACTCCCCTGCTCTTCTTCAAAATAGTGCCATGGGATCGTTTACATCCACCTGCGAGGGCAGCTAGGAACTCGATTTAACGTCGCATCCAAAAGACAGCACCTCCGACAGTGCTGCGCTCTCACAGTACTGCCCCTCTGACAGTGTAGCACTCCCTCAGTACGGCCCCTCTGACAGTGCGGTGCTCCCTCAGTACGGCCCCTCTGACAGTGCAGTGCTCCCTCAGTACTGCCCCTCCGACAGTGCGGCGCTCCCTCAGTACTGCCCCTCCGACAGTGCAGCACTCCCTCAGTACTGCCCCTCCGACAGTGCGGCGCTCCCTCAGTACTGCCCCACCGACAGTGCGGCGCTCCCTCAGTACTGCCCCTCCGACAGTGTGGCGCTCCCTCAGCACTGCCCCTCTGACAGTGCGGTGCTCCCTCAGTACTGCCCCTCCGACAGTGCAGCACTCCCTCAGTACTGCCCCTCAGACAGTGCGGCGCTCCCTCAATACTGCCCCCCGACAGTGCAGCACTCTCAGTGCTGCCCCTCCGACAGTGCGGCGCTCCCTCAGTACGGCCCCTCTGACAGTGCGGCGCTCCCTCAGTATGGCCCCTCTGACAGTGCGGTGCTCCCTCAGTACTGCCCCTTTGACAGTGCGGCGCTCCCTCAGTACTGCCCCTCCGACAGAGCGCCGCTCCGTCAGTACTGCCCCTCCGACAGTGCGGCCCTCCCTCAGTACTGCCCCTCCGACAGTGCGGCGCTCCCTCAGCACTGCCCCTCCGACAGTGCGGCGCTCCCTCAGCACTGCCCCTCCGACAGTGCAGCACTCCCTCAGTACTACAATGGAGTGTCAGCCTAGATTTTTGTGCTCAAGTCTCTGGAGTGGGACTTGAACCCACAACCTTCTGACTCAGAGGCGAGTGTTCGAACCACTGAACCACAGAGGGATTTGAACAGGAGGAGGAGAAGTTTCAATTCGAGGTGTTGCCGGACCGGGAGCCCATGTAGGTCGGTGAGCAACAGTGGGGGTGATGGGTGAACGGGACTGGGAGCGAGTTAGGACACGGGGCCAGCAGAGTTCTGGATGAGACCAAGTTTACGTAGGATGGAAGATGGGAAGCCAGCCTGGAGAACCTAGGAATAGTCGGAGTCTAGAGGGAACAGCGGCACGGAGCTGGGACACAATGTACTTACTGGCTCCCATTGCTCAGAGACCTTCTTAAACACTTTCCCCTTCCCACACTATCCAAACCTCTTGACAAATTTAACTTACTGCGAATCGTCTCGAGGTGCTTAGCAGAGATGTGCAAAGGATAGCTGTGCGTGTGATGTCTCCACAGTTAGCACGCGAAAGAGAGGGGACTTTCTATAAAGACAGCTTGCTGATTGCAGCAAATAGCCCAGTTAAAGGAACCAATGTCTTCACTTCAAGCGGAACCGTTATCTGCTGAACTCTGGTATACGATCAGACTCTTTGCTGTTTCCCCAAAATGTTTCTAGAATGTTCCATCCCTTGTCGTTTGGAACGATGAACCGCTCGCCCACATCCCGTGAGGCCGTTCACGTTTTATCTGCATGCTTTATGGACGCCACACCAACTGGTTCTCTCTCTCTCCTTCACCCCTTCTCCTCTCTCCCTTTCTCCATCTGCATTCTCTCCCTCCTCAACCTCCTTTCCTCTCTGTTACTCTGACACTCTCCATTGCTCTCTCTCTCTCTCTTTCCCCTCCCGCTCTCTCTTTCTCTTCTCTCTCTCTTCCCTCTCGCTCTCTCTTTCACCTCTCTCTCTCTCTCTCTCTCTCTTAAGTACATAAGAAATAAGAGCAGGAGTCGGCCTTTCGCCCCTCGAGCCTGCTCCACCATTCAATAAGATCATGGCTGATCATCGACCTCAACTCCACTTTTCCGCCCGGTCTCCATATCCCTTGATTCCCCTAGAGTCCAAAAATCTATCGATCTCAGCCTTGAATATACTCAACGACTGAGCATTCACAGTCCTCTGGGGCAGAGAATTCCAAAGATTCACAACCCTCTGAGTGAAGAGATTCCACCTCATCTCTGTCTTAAATGGCCGACCCCTTATCCTGAGACTGTGACCCCTGGTTCTAGTCTCTCCAGCCAGGGGAAACAACCTCTCAGCATCTACCCTGTCAATCCCGGTTCAGATACGTGTATGTTTCAATGAGATCACCTCTCATTCTTCTAAACTCCAGAGAGTATCGGGCCATTCTACACAATCTCTCATCATTGGACAACCCTCTCTCTTTCCCCTCCCGCTTTCTCTTTCTCCTCTCTCTCTCTCTCCCCTCTCTCGTTCTCCTTGGCTCTCTCTTTCTCCTTCTCTCTCTTTCTCCTCCCTCTCTCTCCTTCTCCCCCCCACCCCTCTCCACTGCTCTCTGACGTGACCCAGCAAGACACTCACTTGTACCATAACTGGTTTCAGAAGAAGGCCCACCACATACCTTACAACAGCAAAATACTGCAGATGCTGGACATCTGAAATAACAACAGGAAGTGCTGGAAATACTCAGCAGATCAGGCAACATCCGTGCAGAGAGAGAAACAGAGTTAACGTTTCAAGTCTGTGACACTTCATCAGAACTGGAAAAAGTTAGAGATGTATCAGGCTTTAAGCAGGTGCCGAGGCAGAGAAAGGGGGGGAGGGGAGGAAAGTACAGAAGGGACGGTCTGTGATCGGATGGAAGGCAGGAGAGATTAAATGACAAATGGGTATGACAGAATGAGCAACAGTGGCGGGCAGTGAAAAAATAGGGGCCGAGGTTATGGTCTGAAATTGTTGAACTTGATGTTGAGTCCAGAAGGCTGTAAAGTGCCTCATCGAAAGACGAGGTGCTGTTCCTCGGGCTTACGTTGTGCCTCATTGGAACAGTGTAAGAGGCCGAGGACGGTGAGGTCCGAGTGGGAATGGGGCGGTGAATTAAAATGACAGGCGGCCGGAAGCTCGGGGTCACCCTTACGGACTGAACGGAGGTGTTCTATAAAGCGGTCACCCAATCTCCCCAATGTAGAGGAGACCGCATCGTGAGCAGCGAATACAGTATACTAAATTGCAAGAAGTACAAGTAAATCACTGTTTCACCTGGAAGGGGTGTTTGGGGCCCTGGACAGTGGGAAGGGGGGGAGGTAAAAGGGCAGGTGTTGCGTCTCCTGCGCTTGCACGGGAAGGTGCCGGGCGAAGGGGAAGGGGTGTTAGGGGTGATAGAGGAGTGGACCAGGGTGTCGCAGAGGGAGTGGTCCCTATGGAATGCTGAAAGGGGAGGTGAGGGGAAGATGTGTTTGGTGGTGGGATCACACTGGAGGTGGCGGAAATGGCGGAGGATGATCCATTGAACGTGGAGCCTGGTGGGGTGAAGGTGAGGACAAGGGGAACCCTATCATGGTTCCGGGAGTGAGGGGCAGGGGTGAGGGCAGAAGTGCGGGAAATGGCACCACGGTAGAGGGGAATCCTCGGTTGAGGAAAAAGAAAGACGCATCGGAAGTAAAGAAAGAAAGACTTGCATTTATATAGTGCCTATCACGACCACTGGACGTCTCAATGCGCTTTACAGCCAATGAAGTGCTTTTGAAGTGGAGTCACTGTTCTAATGTGG
The DNA here is from genome assembly GCF_052327205.1 of Somniosus microcephalus. Classification (NCBI taxonomy): domain Eukaryota; kingdom Metazoa; phylum Chordata; class Chondrichthyes; order Squaliformes; family Somniosidae; genus Somniosus; species Somniosus microcephalus. The sequence goes on along the minus strand of NC_140998.1, from coordinate 204,959,400 downwards.
GAAACGCAGCAGCCAATATGTGCACAGCAAGCTCCCACGAACAGCAATGTGATAATGACCAGATAATGTGTTTTTGTTATGTAGGTTGAGGGATAAATATTGGCCCCAGTCCACCGGGGAGAACTCCACTGCTCTTCTACGAAGTAGTGCCGTGGGATCTTTTACGTCCACCTGAGAGAGCAGATGGGGCCTCGGTTTAATGTCTCATCTGAAAGACGGTCCCGCCGACAGTGCAGCACCCCCTCAGTACTGCCCCTCCCACACTGCAGCGCTCGTTCAGTACGGCCCCTCCGACAGTACGGCGCTCCCTCAGTACTGCGCTCCCTCAGTACTGCCCCTTCGACAGTGCGGCCCTCCCTCAGTACTTCATCTCTGACAGTGCAGCATTCCCTCAGTACTGCCCCTCCGACAGCGTGGCGCGCCCTCAGCACTGCCCCTCCGACAGTGCGGCGCTCCCTCAGTACTGCCCCTCTGACAGTGCGGCACTCCCTCAGTACTGCCCCTCCGACAGTGCGGCACTCCCTCAGTACTGCCCCTCCGACAGTGCGGCACTCCCTCAGTACTGCCCCTCCGACAGTGCGGCACTCCCTCAGTACTGCCCCTCCGACAGTGCGGCACGCCCTCAGTACTGCCCCTCCGACAGTGCGGCACTCCCTCAGTACTGCACTGGAGTGTCAGCCTAGCTTTGTATGAGCTCAAGTCCCTGGAGTGGGACACTGAACCCACAACCTTCATGAACTCAGAGACGAGTGTGCTACCAACTGAGCCATGGCTGACACTGTGTACATACCTTCTCAGGGCAGCTAGTGATGGGCAATAAATGCTGGTGCCTTGCTATTGGAAGATGAGCAGGGGGAGTTCTCCCTGGTGTGCTGGGGCCAATATTTATCCCGCAACCCACATCACTAAAAACAGATTACTGTATCTGGTCATTATCACTTTGCTGTGTGCGAAATTGAGGACGACAACCATGACTTCATAAAAATTACCGAATTGGGATGCCCTCGAGTTGTGAAAGGTGCCGTATAACTGGAAGTTCCATTGGTTTTATATCTGGCCCTTGATAGCATCCCTCCAGATTGAGTGAAGGGTAGGGGAGGCAATGCATGGTCGAAAGCACACACACACGGCCTTTGATTAACATTGGAGATGACTGTGGTCACAAGCGATATCAAGCACGCCCGCACAGTGTGAGAATGAGACAACTGCTATTAATAGTTGCTGAATCACCCCCGCATTAGAAACTAAGACAGACCCGTCGGCTGCTGAAGCACGCATATCGTTGAGCATAGCGTAAAAAAAATCCAGTGGCGGCAGAAAATCTGCTTTTCACATATTGGCCCTTTCTTCATTCATGGAAACATAGAAGATAGGAGCAGGAGTAGGCCAATCGGCCCCTCGAGCCTGCTCCGCCATTTAATGCGATCATGGCTGATCATCCAAATTCAGTACCCTGTCCCTGCCTTCACCCCATACCCCTTGATCCCTTTAGCCTTAAGAAATATATCCAACTCCTTCTTGAATATATTTAATGAATTGGCCTCTACTGCCTTCTGTGGTAGAGAATTCCACAGGTTCACCACTCTCTGGGTGAAGAAATTCCTCCTCATCACTGTCCTAAATGGCTTACCCCTTATCCTTAGACTGTGACCCCTGGTTCTGGACTCCCCCGCCATCGGGAACATCCTTCCTGCATCTAGTCTGTCTAGTCCTGTTAGAATTTTACAAGTTTCAATGAGATCCCCTCTCATTCTTCTAAACTCCAGCGAGTACAAGCCCAATCGACCCACTCTCTCCTCATATGTCATTCCTGCCATCCCAGGTATCAGTCTGGTGAATCTTCGCTGCACTCCCTCCATGGCAAGAACGTCCTTCCTCAGGTAAGGCGACCAAAACTGCACACAATACTCAAGATGTGGTCTCACCAAGGCCCTGTACAACTGCAGCAAGACATCCTTGTTCCTGTACTCAAACCCTCTCGCTACGAAGGCCAACATACCATTTGCCTTCTTAACCGCCTGCGGCACCTGAATGCTTACCTTCAGCGACTGGTGCACAAGGACGCCCAGGTCTCGTTGCACTTCCCCTTCTCCCAATCTATTGCCGTTCAGATAATAATCTGTCTTCCTGTTTTTGACACTTATAATCGTCAATCCCCCAAGTTAAGGCTTTACAGGATTCTCTTCCCACACAGCTGAGTGCAAGGGGATTCTGGCCAATTGTTCTCAGTAAGCAATATCCCAGAATTACCGCACAGAGGCAGGTGGCGGTGTTCTAATGCGCCTGCTGCCCTTGTCCTTCTAGGTGGAAGAGGTCGCCGGTTTGGGAGGTGCTGCCGAAGAAGCCTTGGCGAGTTGCGACAGTGCATCTTGTAGATGGTACACACTGCAGCCACGGTGCGCCGGTGGTGGAGGGAGTGAATGTTTAAGGTGGTGGATGGGGTGTCGATCAAGCGGGCTGCTTTGTCCTGGATGGTGTCGAGCTTCTTGAGTGTTGTTGGAGCTGCACTCATCCAGGCACGTGGAGAGTATTCCATCACATTCCTGACTTGTGCCTTGTAGATGGTGGAAAGGCTTTGGGGAGTCAGGAGGTGAGACACTCGTTAAAGGGTTAACGTATGAGAACAGTTTGCACAGACTAGGCTGGTATTCTCTCAAGTTTAAAAGATTAAGGGGTGATCTGATCGAGGTGTTTAAGATGATTGAAGGATTCGATAGGGGTAGACAGAAAGAAGCTATTTCCTCTGGTGGGGGGAGTCTAGACCAAGGGGGCAGGACCTTCAAATTAGAGCCAGGCCGTTCAGGGGTAATGTCAGGAAGCACTTCTTCACACAAAGGGTGGTGGAAATCAGGAACTCTCTCCCCCAAAAAGCTGTTGAGGCTGGGGGTCAATTAAAAATGTTCAAAACTGAGATTGATCGATTTTTGTTGGGTAAGGGTATTGAGGGTGATGGAACCAAGGCGGGTAGATGGGGTTAAGATACAGATCAGCCGTGATCTCATTGAATGGCGGAAAAGGCTCGAGGGGCTGAATGGGCCTCCTCCTGTTCCTGTGTAACAGGCTCGAGGGGCTGAACGGGCCTCCTCCTGTTCTTGTGTAACAGGCTCGAGGGGCTGAATGGGCCTCCTCCTGTTCCTGTGTAACAGGCTCGAGGGGCTGAATGGGCCTCCTCCTGTTCCTGTGTAACAGGCTCGAGGGGCTGAATGGGCCTCCTCCTGTTCCTGTGTAACAGGCTCGAGGGGCTGAATGGGCCTCCTCCTGTTCCTATGGAAACAGGCTCGAGGGGCTGAATGGGCCTCCTCCTGTTCCTGTGTAACAGGTTCAAGGGGGCTGAATGGGCCTCCTCCTGTTCTTGTGTAACAGGCTCGAGGGGCTGAATGGGCCTCCTCCTGTTCCTGTGTAACAGGCTCGAGGGGCTGAATGGGCCTCCTCCTGTTCTTGTGTAACAGGCTCGAGGGGCTAAATGGGCCTCCTCCTGTTCCTGTGTAACAGGCTTCAGGGGCTGAGTGGCCTCCTCCTGTTCCTGTGTAACAGGCTCAAGGGGCTGAATGGGCCTCCTCCTGTTCCTGTGTAACAGGCTCGAGGGGCTGAATGGGCCTCCTCCTGTTTCTGTGTAACAGGCTCGAGGGGCTGAATGGCCTCCTCCTGTTCCTGTGTAACAGGCTCGAGGGGCTGAATGGGCCTCCTCCTGTTCCTGTGTTTCAAGGCAGTGTTTCTCAAACTGGGGCCCGCAGAGCCCCTGGGTGTCCGTATATACCGTCCATGGGTTCTGCGACCGGAGTTTATTGCAAACCTGCTCCTCTCTATAAAACCGACACTGATTCAGTCCTTGCCGGTTGTTCGCAATGGCCGGGCTGGCCTCCCCGCAGAGGCCCGCGGCTGGCTCCCACTCCCGGGTCGAGCCCATCCCTCTCTCCCTTGCGCCACGGACCTGTGGTCCTCCTCCGGCCCAAGCGGTCCCGCACAGCGCGGCTCTCGCACAACGTGAAGGCGGGACAGTGGGGGCAGCGGTGGGAGTCGTGCTTCCAGTGGCAGGTACGTGGACGCACGTGCCCTCGCCCACCTTGGCCAGCCTGCCGATGGCTTTAACAGTCGTCCAGCGCCAACTGGCTAACAGCGGGCATCTGATGCTGCAGAGCGCCCAGCTGTGACGGGTGTGGGAGCCACGGGGCCGTGTAGACACGGGGCCGTGCTGTCCGGGCGAGGTAGGTTCTGGACCCAAGTGCAGAAACGAGGCGAGAGGCAAATATACAGTACTTTGTTTGAACTTTACTAGATTCACACATAACTAGATTCACACAAGGAACACAGCAACAAACATAAGAACTTAAGACAAGCTACCAAACGGCTAGTCAAGATAGGAACTCAGGACAGCTTCCATGAGGCAACCCACTTGTCCAAACGGAGCTCGAGATAAGCCACCACAAGGGCAACCGGCTTGCCGAGACGAGACTCGAGACAAGCTACCACAGGGGTAATCGGCTTATCAATACCGAGCTCAAGACAAGCTTCCACATAGCAACACGCTTGTCCAAACAGCACCTTATCAAGACTAAGCAACTCGTCAGCACCTAGTCAAGACCGAGAACAAAAGGCAAAACAACAGACTTAGATACATCTTAAATACAAGCAAGAACCATAGCAACCAGCTTGTCAAGGCAAGCTGCCACAGAGCAAAGGCTAGTCAAGACAGAGCACCTAGTCAAGAACAGAGCACCTAGTCAAGACTAACCCCCTTGTGAGGACTGAGCACAGAGGGAAGAAACCATAGAACTTATATACTAACAAAACCACAGGTGAAACTCATGAACAGATAACAGGCAGTTAACTAATAAACCCAATTGACTAGAAACAATTAACCAAGGGAAACAAACAAGTGAAGGTGCCATCTAGAGGCTACAGAAGGAACTGACTGGCACCCTCACACCAGCATTGGCGAGAGGCGGGCACACCCATCTCACGGACAGCTGTAAGTAAATACCTGCTTTCTTAACAGCACTGCTAAAACACTCTTTACATCCAGCACTTTCATATTATAGAATCGTTGAACAGTACAGCACAGAAGGAGACCATTCGGCCCATCGAGTCTGCACCGGCTCTTTCGAAGAGCAATCCAGCGAGTCCCACTGCTCCGCTCTTTCCCCACAACCCTGAAATCTTTTCTCCTTGAAGCATTTATCCAGTTTTTGATTCGCATCCTTCTTTTCAAATCCCTCCACGGCCTCCTCGCCCCTCCCTATCTCTGTAACCTCCTTCAGCCCCACAACCCCCCCCTCCCCCCGAGATATCTGCGCTCCTCCAATTCTGCCCTCTTGAGCATCCCTGATTATAATCGCTCCACCATTGGTGGCCGTGCCTTCTGTTGCCTGGGCCCGGAGCTCTGGAATTCCCCTGCCTAAACCTGTCCGCCTCTCTCTCCTCCTTTAAGACGCTTCTTAAAACCGACCTCTTTGACCAAGCTTTTGGTCACCTGCCCTAATTCATCCTTATGTGGCTCGGTGTCAAATTTCTTTTGGACCCATGTGAAGCACCCTGGAACATTTTACTTGGCTGCTGTTTGCCTTTTGAAAGCCACACTTGAGTCTGCCTCAACCACCCTCTCAGGCAGAGCATTCCAGACCCTGACCACTCGCTGCGTAAAATAGTTTTTCCTCGTGTCTCCTTTGGTTCTTCTGCCAATCACCTTAAATCTGTTTCCTCTGGTTCTCGACCCTTCTGCCAATGGGAACAGTTTCTCTCTCTACTCTGTCCAGACCCCTCATGATTCTGAACACCTCGATCAAATCTCCTCTCAACCTTCTCTGCTCTAAGGAGAACAACCCCAGCTTCTCCAGTCCATCCATGTAACTGAAGTCCCTCATCCCTGGAATTGTTCTTGTAAATTTTTTCTGCACCCTCTCTAAGGCCTTCACATCCTTCCTAAAGTGCGGGGCCCAGAATTGGACACAATACTCCAGTTGAGGCCGAACCAGTGTTTTATAAAGGTTCATCATAACTTCCTTGCTTTTGTACTCCGTGCCTCTATTTATGAAGCCCAGGATCCCGTGTGCTTTTCTAACTGCTTTCTCAACCTGCCCTGCCACCTTCAATGATTTGTGCACATATACCTCCAGGTCTCTCTGTTCCTGCACCCACTTCAGGATTGTCCCCTTTAGTTTATATTGCCTCTCCTAGTTCTTCCTACCAAAATGTATCACTTCGCACTTCTCTGTCTTAAACCTCATCTGCCACGTGTCCGCCCATTCCACCATCCTGTCTGTGTCCTCTTGAAGTCTATCACTATCCTCCTCACTGTTCACTATAAAAAAGACTTGCATTTATATAGCGCCTTTCACAACCACCGGACGTCTCAAAGCACTTTACAGCCAATGAAGTACTTTTCTACAGAGTGTAGTCACTGTTGAAATGTAGGAAACACGGCTGCCAATATGCGCACAGCAAGCTCCCACAAACAGCAATGTGATATTAGCCAGATCATCTGTTATAGATGTTGGTTGAGGGATAAATATTGGCCAGGACGCCGGAGGTAACTCCCCTGCTCTTCTTCGAAATAGTACCATGGGATCTTTTACATCCATCTGAGAGAGCAAACGGGGCCTTGGTTAAACATCTCATCCAAAAGACGGCACCTCCAACAGTGCGGTGCTCCCTCAGTACTGCCCCTCCGACAGTGCGGCGCTCCCTCAGTACTGCCCCTCCCACAGTGCGGCGCTCCCTCAGTACTGCCCCTCCGACAGTGCGGCGCTCCCTAAGTACTGCCCCTCCCACAGTGCGTCGCTCCCTCATTACTGCCCCTCCGACAGTGCGGAGCTCCCTCAGTACTGACCCTCCGACAGTGCGGCGCTCCCTCAGTACTTCCTCTTCGACAGTGCGGTGCTCCCTCAGTACTGACCCTCTGACAGTGCGGCGCTCCCTCAGTACTGCCCCTCCGACAGTGCGGCGCTCCCTCAGTACTGCCCTGCCGACAGTGTGGCGCTCCCTCAGTACTGCCCCTCACACAGTGCGGCGCTCCCTCAGTACTGCCCCTCTGACAGTGCGGCGCTCCCTCAGTACTGCCCCTCACACAATGCGGCGCTCCCTCCGTACTGGCACTGGAGAGTGTCAGCCTAGATGTAAGTGCTCACCTCCCTGGAGTTGGGCTATGAACCCACCAACTTCTAGATCTCCGCAGCGAGAGTGCTACCAACTGAGCCACAGACGACACTTCCAAGTTGTGCCTCATACGTTTGGGAACCACAGTTTAAAGGCAAAACTCCTGTGCCTTTCTGAATCACGGCCATTACCCAATCGCACAAGGAACATCAGAATACTTTGGAAGGGTTTGCCTTTACTGGCAGTCTAATTATAATCTTCAGTTTGGCGTGACACAGCATATTACTGAAACAACTGAGGAAAGTCCCGTCAAGGAAAGGCAAACAGATCCCGCGCACTGGGTCCGTGCTGAGGTATGTGACCAGGCAGGAAGCTTGAAGTCCCCCCCACTGTCTCGCCGTGACCGTAAATAGCTTTCCAAAGAAAATTCAAAAGAATTCGGCGTCGGTTCTGGCTGCCTGACAAACTCGCTGACAGGCACTTGCGTGAGTGTCCGGCAATGTGATAAAGCCTTGAATGGCAAGAATCCCGACATCTGAAGCACTTCCTTTTTCCAAGTGTCTGCCTTTGAATCTCACAGCACAGGAGGAGGCCATTCGGCCCATCGTGGCTCTCGGAAAGAGCTCTCCAATTAGTCCCACTCCATTTCAATTCAATTCAAATCGCTTTATTGGCATGACAAGTTACATCTTATGTTGCCAAAGCATCGAAAAACATTCATGTTTGTTCACAAAAATACAGATCCAACCATACAGTGTATAAACAGATATATCCCTGAGTGTATAAATATACATTCATATAATTTATATATACTCTTATCTTATATTTAGTGGTTGTCCCTCTGTTTATGGCAAGCTGTAACATAGTGTGCCGCTAGTGTTACACAATTTCTCTCTTCCCCTAGTAGGTATGGGAGTTTTTGGTCGTCATTCAAATTTCTGAATTCCGGGCATATTTTTGTAAATTTTGGGTAGAAATTCTCCCTTATGCCCTGATATTTTCTACAAGCTGTGAGGAAGTGCATCTCTGTCTCCACCACTCCCTGACTGCAGTGAGAGCATATCCTGTCCTCTCTTGGTAGCCGGGTCTGTCTGTGTCTACCTTTTTCGATGGCCAGGCTATGTTCACTAAGTCTGTACATTGTCAAGATTTTTCTCAGTTTGCTGTCCTTTACCATGGTCAGGTAATCAGCCATGTTGTATTGTCTGTTTAGGGCCAAGTAGCAATTGAGTTTGCTTTGGGTTTTTGTTGTTTCTGCCCAATATGTCAGGTATTTTTCCTTTTGCTTAGCGATGATTGTGTTGGGTCGAATTCTTTGTGTTACGCTGTCACTGTCCTGGGGCTGGTTATTGTTAGTAGTGTTAGTAGTTACTTCACTGAGTCCCAGGACTAGTTGACTGAGGGTATTCTTCTTTATGGTCATCTCTTGGCATTTCAGGGCGTTGTAGTGATAGCATTGGGGGTTGCTCATTTCTAGGTGTTTCCAAAATTTGGTGGCTCTTTTTTGGATAGTGATTATTAATGGATATTGGCCTAGTTCTGCCCTGCATGCATTGTTTACTGTTTTCCTTTGAGTCCGGAGGATACTTTTACAGAATTCTGCATGTAGGATCTCAATTGGGTGTTTGTCCCATTTTGCAAATTCTTGTTGTGTTAGCGGTCCCCACGCCTCACTGCCATAGAGTGCAATTGGTTCAATTACTGATTTGAAAATTTTGAGCCAAATGCTAATTGGGATTTCTATTTGGATTGATTTTTTAATGGCATAGAAAGCCCTTCTTGCTTTCTCTTTCAGTTCATTCACAGCCAGTTTGAAGTTTCCCGTAGAACTGATTTTTAAGCCCAAGTATGTGTAGTTAGTGGTTTGTTCAATTTTGGTTGTTCCTATTGTGAAATTTATTTTGGGTCCCTGATGTCTGGATCTTTGCTGGAACACAAGGACTTTGGTTTTTTGGGGATTTATTGTCAGGGCCCAAGTCTGGCAGTACGACTCCAGCAGATCCAAGTTCTGCTGTAGACCCTCCTTAGTTGGTGACAGCAGAACCAGGTCGTCTGCAGAGAGGAGGAATTTAACCTTGGATTCATATAGGGTGAGGCCGGGTGCTGTAGATTGTTCAAGTAGTTTTGTCAATTCATTTATGTAAATATTAAAGAGTGTCGGTGAGATTGGCGAGCCCTGCGTCACCCCCTGCCCCTGTGGGAAGTATTTTGTTTGTTTGTCTCCAATTTTAACTGCACATTTGTTGTTTGTATACATTGATTTAATTACATCATATGTTTTTTCCCCCTACCCCGCTTTCGCTAAGTTTCAGGAATAAACCGTTATGCCAGATGGAGTTGAAAGCCTTCTGGAAATCTATAAAGCATGCGTAGATTTTGCTTTTGTTATGGTGAACGTGTTTGTCAATTAGGGTCTGTAGGGTGAAGATATGATCTGATGTTCTATAGTTTGGCAGGAATCCAATTTGGCTTTTATTCAAGACATTGTGCTCCTCAAGGAAGTTTATAAGTCTTTTGTTTATGATGCTACAGAATACCTTCCCCAGGTTACTGTTTACACAGATGCCTCGATAGTTATTTGGGTCGACTTTGTCCCCACTTTTGTATATGGGCGTTATGAGTCCTTTGTTCCAGATATCAGGGGAGTAACCGACTCTCAGAACCAAATTGAAGAGTTTTAGGATAGCCAGTTTCATTTTATCGTCTGTGTGTTTAATCATCTCGTTTAGTATGCCATCTGTCCCGCAAGCTTTTCCTGGTCGCAGGTCCTTGAGTTTTTCAAAAAGTTCTTTTTCTGTTATTATGGAGTCTAGCGGGTTTTGGTTATCTTTTATGGCCATTTCGAGCTTTTCCAGTTTTTTGCATATTTGGTGTTGCTCTGGCCTTAGTGTGTTTTTCTGGTATAATTTTTCAAAGTGGTTTTCCCATGTGTCCCCATTTTGAATGGCCAATTCGTCATGTTGTTTTTTGTGTAGTGTATTCCAGTTGTCCCAGAAACAATTGGAATCAATGGATTCCTCAATGGAGCTGAGTGTGTTCTTAATATATTGCTCTTTTTTGGTTCTGAGTGTGTTTCTGTATTGTGTTAGTGTCTGGCAATAAGTAAGGCGTAATTCCTCGTTTTCTGGATGTCTGTGTTTTTGGTTTGATATTTTTCTAAGTTTTTTCCTCATGTTATGGCAATCTGGGTCAAATCATTTTTCATAGTTTTTTGTTTTGGGTTTGTTCTTGCGAGCTTTCAAGTTTGACCTTGTTGCCAAATTATCAAAAATATTGTTTAGGTTATTCACTGCCTGGTTTACGCCTTCTTTATTGTGAGTGTATATGTTATCCAGAAAGGTGTCCAAGAGAGCTTGAGTTGATTCATTGCTAATTGCTTTCTGGTATTTTTCCGTGTCGTTTTTGGCCCATCTGTACGATTTTTTGGTGTTGTACAGTTTACTGGGTTGTGTTTCCATGTTATTTGTTTCTGTCTTTTTAAGATACATAGTAATTTGACTGTGATCTGACAGTGTTGTTTGTGGTTTGACTGTGAATGCTCTGAAAGAGGATGGGTCCAAATCTGTAATCATATAGTCTACGGTGCTGCAGCCAAGAGGTGAGCAATAGGTCGATCTTCCTAGGAGGTCTCCTATGAACCTACCATTGACAATGTACAGACCCAGGCTTCGACAGAGCTGTAGGAGCTGTTTTCCGTTGGTATTTGTCTGCTTGTCGCAGTTATGCCTGTATGGAAGGGAAAAGCCCTCCAAATGTTTGCCCCTGCAAGTATTTCTCCAATTCCCTTTTTGAAAGTTACAATTGAATCTGCTTCCACCGCGCGTTCCAGATCACAACTTGCTGCATAAACATTTCTTTCCTCCTCTCGCCTCTCCCTAAACCTGTTACATCTTCAACAATTTCCCGTTCAGACAAGAGGTCACTCCCCTGAAACATTGACTCTGTTTCTCTCTCTGGAGATGCGGCCTGATCTGCTGAGCATTTCCAGCTACGATTTCCGATTTCGTGCATCCCCCCGACATTTTGCTTTCAGTGCAACAGGTGTTCCTCAAACAATTGCAATGGGATCTTTTATGTCCACCTGAGAGGCCAGACAAGGCCCTCGGTTTAACGGCAACTCCGACAGCGCGGCGCTCCCTCAGTACTGCCCCTCTGACAGTGCGGTGCTCCCTCAGTACTGCCCCTCCGATGGTGCGGTGCTCCCTCAGTACTGCCCCTCCGACAGCGCGGTGCTCCCTCAGTACTGCCCCTCCGACAGTGCGGCGCTCCCTCAGTACTGCCCCTCTGACAGTGCGGCGCTCCCTCAGCACTGCCCCTCCGACAGTGCGGCGCTCCCTCAGCACTGCCCCTCCGACAGTGCGGCGCTCCCTCAGCACTGCCCCTCCGACAGTGCGGCGCTCCCTCAGTACTGCCCCTCCGACAGTGCGGCGCTCACTCAGTACTGCCCCTCCGACAGTGCAGCGCTCCCTCAGTACTGCCCCACCGAAAGTGCGGCGCGCCCTCAGTACTGTCCCTCCGACAGTGCGGCGCTCCCTCAGTACTGCCCCTCCGACAGTGCGGCGCTCCCTCAGCACTGCCTCTCCGACAGTGCGGCGCTCCCTCAGTACCGCCCCTCCGATTGTGCAGCACTGCCTCAGTACCACCCCTCCGACAGTGCAGTGCTCTTTCAGTACTGGCACTGGGAGTGTCAACCTGGATTAGAAGCTCAAGCCCCCGGAGCGGTACTTGAACACACAACCTTCTAGAAACATAGAAACATAGAAGATAGGAGCAGGAGTAGGCCATTCGGTCCCTCGAGTCTGCTCCGCCATTTAATGTGATCATGGCTGATCATCCAAATTCAGTACACTGTCCCTGCCTTCTCCCCATACCCCTTGATCCCTTTTGCCTTAAGAAATATATCTAACACCTTCTTGAATATATTTAATGAATTGGCCTCTACTGCCTTCTGTGGTAGAGAATTCCACAGGTTCACCACTCTCTGGGTGAAGAAATTCCTCTTCATCTCTGTCCTAAATGGACTCCCCCGCCATCGGGAACATCCTTCCTGCATCTAGTCTGTCGAGTCCTGTTAGAATTTTATAACTTTCAATGAGATCCCCTCTCATTCTTCTAAACTCTAGCGAGTATAAGCCTAATCGACCCAATCTCTCTTCATACGTCATTCCTGCCATCCCAGGTATCAGTCTGGTGAATCTTCGCTGCACTCCCTCCATGGCAAGAACATCCTTCCTCAGATAAGGCGACCGAAACTGCACACAATACTCAAGGTGTGGTCTCACCAAGGCCCTGTACAGCTGCAGCAAGACATCCTTGCTCCTGTACTCGAATCCTCTCGCTATGAAGGCCAACATACCATTTGCCTTGTTAACCGCCTGCTGCACCTGCATGCTTACCTTCAGCGACTGGTGCACAAGGACACCCAGGTCTTGTTGCACTTCCCCTTCTCCCAATCTATTGCCGTTCAGATAATAATCTGCCTTCCTGTTTTTGCCACCAAAGTGGATAGCCTCGCATTTATCCACATTATACTGCATCTGCCATACATCTGCCCAATCACCCAACCTGTCCAAATCATATTGGACTTTCTCTGCATCCTCCTCACAGCACACATGCCCACCCAACTTTGTGTCGTCTCAGAAGGCGAGAGTGCTAATCCCACTGAGCCAAAGCTGAAGCGAAAAGGAACGGGTTTCACGGTAGTCAATTAGCGCACAGCAAGATCCCACAAACGAGCTAAGTGGCCAATTAATCACTTGTTAGTGTTGTTGGTTGAAGGAGGCATTAGTGAGAACTCCCCAGCTCCTCATAGCCCAATAAAAACTTGCATTTATATAGCGCCTTTCACAACCACCGGATGTCTCAAAGCGCTTCAAAGCCAATGAAGTACTTTTTGAAGTGTATTCACTGTTGCAATGTAGGAAACGCAGCAGGTAATTTGCGCACAGCAAGCTCCCACAAACAGCAATGTGATAATGACCAGTCATCTGGTTTTTGTTGTGTTGGTTACAGGAAAAGTATTGGCACCCAGGACACCGGAAATAACTCAAACAAAAAGAAAATACCGCAGATGCTGGAAATCTGAAATAAAAACAGAAAATGCTGGAAATACTCAGCAGGTCCGGCAGCATCGGTGGACAGAAAAACAGAGTTAACGTTTCAGGTCGATGACCTTTCGTCAGAACTGGAAAAAAGCAGGAAATGGAACAGATTTTTAAACTGGGAAAGGGGGGAGGGGAGGAAAGGGGGGAGGGGAGGGAAAGGGGGAGGGGAGGAAAGAACAAAAGGGAAGGTCTGTGATAGGACAGAAGGCAGGAGAGGTTAAGAGAAATTAAGAGATCTTAAGAGATAACTCCCCTGTTCTTCTAAGAAATAGGGCCATGGGATCTTTTGCGTCCACCTGAGACAGCAGACGGGGCCTCGGTTTAATGTCTCATCTGAAAGACGGCACCTCCGACAGTGCGGCACTCCCTCAGTACTGCCCCTCCGACAGTACGGTGCTCCCTCAGTACTGCCCCTCCGACAGTGCGGCGCTCCCTCAGTACTGCCCCTCCGACAGTACGGTGCTCCCTCAGTACTGCCCCTCCAGCAGTGCGGTGCTCCCTCAGTACTTCCCCTCTGACAGTGCAGCACTCCCTCTGTACTGCCCCTCCGACAGTGTGGCGCTCCCTCAGTACTGCCCCTCCGACAGTGCAGCGCTCCCTCAGTACTGCCCCTCCAGCAGTGCGGTGCTCCCTCAGTACTTCCCCTCTGACAGTGCAGCACTCCCTCTGTACTGCCCCTCCGACAGTGCGGCGCTCCCTTAGTACTGCCCCTCTGACAGTGCAGCGCTCCCTCAGTACTGCCCCTCCGACAGTGCAGCGCTCCCTTAGTACTGCCCCTCTGACAGTGCAGCGCTCCCTCAGTACTGCCCCTCCGACAGTGCAGTGCTCCCTCAGTACTGCCCCTCTGACAGTGCAGCGCTCCCTCAGTACTGCCCTTCCAACAGTGCGGCCCTCCCTCAGTACTGCCCTTCCAACAGTGCGGTGCTCCCTCAGTACTGTCCCTCCGACAGTGCCGCGCTCCCTTAGTACTGTCCCTCCGACAGTGCGGCGCTCCCTCAGCACAGCCCCTCTGACAGTGCGGCCCTCCCTCAGTACTGTTCATCCGACAGTGCGGCGCTCCCTCAGTACTGTCCACTGTCGGAGGGGCAGTACTGAGGGAGCGCCGCACTGTCGGAGGGGCAGTACCGAGGGAGCGCCGCGCTGTTAGAGAGGCAGTACTGAGGGAGCGCCGCACTGTCGGAGGGGCAGTACTGAGGGAGCGCCGCACTTTCGGAGGGCAGTACTGAGGGAGTGCTGCACTGTCAGAGGGGCAGTACTGAGGGAGCACTGCACTGTTGGTGGGGCAGTACTGAGGGAGCGCTGCCCTGTCGGAGGGGCAGTACTGAGGGAGCGCCGCCCTGTCGGAGGGGCAGTACTGAGGGAGCGCCGCCCTGTCGGAGGGGCAGTACTGAGGGAGCACTGCACTGTCGGAGGGGCTGTACTGAGGGAGCTCTGCACTGTCGGGGGGCAGTACTGAGGGAGCACTGCACTGTCGGAGGGTCAGTACTGAGGGAGCGCCGCACTGTCGGAGGGGCGGTACTGAGGGAGAGCCGCACTGTCGGAGGGGCAGCACTGAGGGAGTGCCGCACATTCGGAGGTGCAGTACTGAGGGAGCGCCGCACTGTCGGAGGGGCAGCACTGAGGGAGCGGCGCACTGTCGGAGGGGCAGTACTGAGGGAGCGCCGCACTGTCGGAGGAGCATTACCGAGGGAGCGCCGCCGTGTCGGAGGGTCAGTACTGAGGGAGTGCTGCACTGTCGGAGTGTCAGTACTGAGGGAGAGCCGCACTGTCGGTGGGGCAGTACTGAGGGAGCGGTGCACTGTCGGATCTGCAGTACTGAGGGAGCGCCGCCCTGTCATAGGGGCAGCAATGAGGGAGTGCCGCACTGTCGGAGGGGCAGTTCTGAGGGAGCGCCGCACTTTCGGAGGGGCAGTACTGAGGGAGTGCTGCACTGTCAGAGGGGCAGTACTGAGGGAGTACTGCACTGTCCTTCCCAAGATCCACAAACAGGACTGCCCTGGTAGACCCATCGTTTCAGCCTGTTCTTGCCCCACGGAACTTATCTCTTCCTATCTTGACTCTATCTTTTCTCCCCTTGTCCAGTCTCTTCCCACCTACATCCGCGACTCTTCGGATGCCCTCCGCCACTTTAACAGTTTCCAGTTTCCTGGCCCCAACCGCTTCCTTTTCACCATGGACGTACAATCCCTCTACACCTCCATCCCCCACCCGGATGGCCTGAGGACACTCCGCTTCTTCCTTGAACAGAGGCCCGACCAGTCCCCATCCACCACGACCCTCCTCCGCCTGGCTGAACTTGTTCTCACATTGAACAACTTCTCCTTTAACTCCACTCATTTCCTCCAAATCAAAGGTGTTGCCATGGGTACCCGCATGGGTCCTAGCTATGCCTGCCTTTTCGTGGGCTATGTGGAACAATCTTTGTTCCAGTCCTACTCGGGTCCCCTGCCTCACCTCTTTTTCCGATACATTGATGACTGTATCAGTGCCGTTTCCTGCTCTCGCCCCGAACTTGACAATTTCATTCACTTTGCCTCCAATTTCCACCCTTCCCTCGCCTTCACATGGTCCATCTCGGACTCTTCCCTTCCCTTCCTCGACTTCTCCGTCTCCATCTCTGGGGATGGGTTATCGACCAATATTTACTACAAGCCCACTGACTCCCACAGCTACCTGGACTACACTTCCTCCCACTCCGCTTCCTGTAACGACTCTATTCCATTCTCCCAGTTTCTCCGCCTCCGCCGTATCGGCTCCGACGACGCCACCTTCCACACCAGTGCTTCAGACATGTCTTCCTTTTTCCGCAACCGAGGATTCCCCTCTACTGTGGTTGACACTGCCCTCGACCGTGTCAGTTCTATCTCCCGCACTTCTGCCCTCACCCCTGCCCCTCCCTCCCGGAACCACGATAGGGTTCCCCTTGTCCTCACCTTTCACCCCACCAGCCTCCACATTCAGCGGATCATCCTCCGGCATTTCCGCTGCCTCCAAAGTGATCCCACTACCAAACGTATCTTCCCCTCCCCTCCCCTTTCAGCATTCCGCAGGGGCCGCTCCCTCCGAGACACCCTAGTCCACTCCTCTATCACCCCAAACAGCCCTTCCTCTTCGCCTGGCACCTTCCCGTGCAAGCGGAGGAGATGTAACACCTGCCCCTATACCTCCCCCCTTCCCACTGTCCAGGGCCCCAAACACCCCTTCCAGGTGAAACAGCGATTTACTTGTACTTCTCGCAATCTAGTATACTGTATTCGCTGCTCACGATGCGGTCTCCTCTACATTGGGGAGACCAAACGCAGATTGGGTGACCGCTTTGCGGAACACCTCCGTTCAGTCCGCAAGGGTGACCCCGAGCTTCCGGTCGCCTGTCACTTTAATTCACCGCTCCATTCCTACTCGGACCTCACCGTCCTTGGCCTCTTGTATTGTTCCACGGAAGCTCAACGTAAACTCGAGGAACAGCACCTCATCTTCCGATTAGGCAGTCTGCAGCCTTCTGGACTCAATATCGAGTTCAACAATTTCAGATCATAAGCTCGGCCCCTATTTCATTTTCTCTTGTAATTGTTCCACTCCTTTCCCCCCCCCCACTTTCCTTTTGTTTCTCTCTCACACCTGGCAGCTATCTTTTGCCCTGCCAGTACACTTTACACCCAATCCCAGCCTATTACCATCTCGTCTAGCTTCTAATCTCTTTTACTTCTTCTGTTTCTTTTATTCTTTTGTCCGATCGCAGCCCTGCCTTCGATCTAGTTTCTTTTCTTTCCAGTTTTGAAGAAGGGTCCAACCCGAAACGTCAACTCAAATTTCTCTCCACGGATGTTGCCTGACCTGCTGAGTTTTTCCAGCATTTTCTGTTGTTATTTCAGATTTCCAACATCTGCAGTATTTTGCGATAGTACTGCACTGTCGGTGGGGCAGTACTGAGGGAGCGCCGCCCTGTCGGAGGGGCAGTACTGAGGGAGCGCCGCCCTGTCAGAGGGGCAGTACTGAGGGAGCACTGCCCTGTCGGAGGGGCAGTACTGAGGGAGCGCCACCCTGTCGGAGGGGCAGTACTGAGGGAGCGCCACCCTGTCGGAGGGGCAGTACTGAGGGAGCACTGCACTGTCGGTGGGGCAGTACTGAGGGAGCACTGCACTGTCAGAGGGGCAGTACTGAGGGAGCACTGCACTGTCGGAGGGTCAGTACTGAGGGAGCGCCGCACTGTCGGAGGGGCGGTACTGAGGGAGAGCCGCACTATCGGAGGAGCAGTACTGAGGGAGCACCGCACTGTCAGATGTGCAGTACTGAGGGAGCGCCGCACTGTCGGAGGAGCAGTATTGAGGGAGTGCCGCCCTGTCGCAGGGTCAGTACTGAGGGAGCGCTGCACTGTTGGAGCGTCAGTACTGAGGGAGAGCCGCACTGTCGGAGAGGCAGCACTGAGGGAGCGGCGCACTGCCGGATGTGCAGTACTGAGGGAGCACCGCCCTGTCGGAGGGGCAGCACTGAGGTAGTGCCGCACTGTCGGAGGTGCAGTACTGAGGGAGCGCCGCACTGTCGGAGAGGCAGCACTGAGGGAGCGCCGCACTGTTGGAAGATCAGTACTGAGGGAGCGGCGAACTGTCAGAGGAGCAGTACTGAGGGAGCGCCGCCCTGTCGGAGGGGGCAGTAATGAGGGAGCGCCGCACAGTCGGAGGGGCAGTACTGCAGGAGTGCCGCACTGTCGGAGGGGCAGTACTGAGGGAGTGCTGCACTGTCGGATGGGCAGTACTGAGGGATAGTCGCACTGTCGGAGGTGCAGTACTGAGGGAGCGACGCACTGTCGGAGGGGCAGTACTGAGGGAGCGCCGCACTGTCGGAAGGTCAGTACTGAGGGAGCAGCGAACTTTCGGAGGAGCAGAACTGAGGGAACGCCGCCCTGTCGGAGAGGCAGTACTGAAGGTGCGCCGCCCTGTCGGATGTGCAGTACTGAGGGAGCGCCGCACTGTCGGATGAACAGTACTGAGGGAGTGCCGCACTGTCGGTTGAACAGTACTGAGGGAGGGCCGCAAATTCAGAGGGGCTGTACTGAGGGAGCGCCGCACTGTCGGATGAACAGTACTGAGGGAGGCCCGCACTGTCAGAGGGGCTGTACTGAGGGAGCGCCGCACTGTCGGATGAACAGTACTGAGGGAGCGCCGCACTGTCGGATGAACAGTACTGAGGGAGGGCCGCAAAGTCAGAGGGGCAGTACTGAGGGAGCGCCGCACGTTCGAAGGGGCAGTACTGAGGGAGTGCTGCAGTGTCAAAGGGCCAGTACTGAGGGAGCACTGCACTGTCGGTGGGGCAGTACTGAGGGAGCGCCGCCCTGTCGGATGGGCAGTACTGAGGGAGCGCCGTCCTGTTGGAGGGGCAGTACTGAGGGAGCGCCGCCCTGTCGGAGGGGCAGTACTGAGGGAGCACTGCACTGTCGGAGGTGCAGTACTGAGGGAGCACTGCACTGTCGGAGGGGCAGTACTGAGGGAGCGCCGCCCTGTCGGAGGGGCAGTACTGATGGAGCGCCGCCCTGTCGGAGGGGCAGTACTGATGGAGCGCCGCCCTGTCGGAGGGGCAGTACTGATGGAGCGCCGCCCTGTCGGAGGGGCAGTACTGAGGGAGCGCCGCACTGTCGAATGGGCAGTACTGAGGGAGCGCCGCACTGTCGGAGGGGCGGTACTGAGGGAGCGCCGCCCTGTCGGAGTGTCAGTACTGAGGGAGCGCCGCCCTGTCGGAGGGGCAGTACTGAGGGAGCACTGCACTGTCGGAGGTGCAGTACTGAGGGAGCACTGCACTGTCGGAGGGGCAGTACTGAGGGAGCGCCGCACTGTCGGAGGGGCAGTACTGAGGGAGCGCCGCCCTGTCGGAGGGGCAGTACTGAGGGAGCGCCGCCCTGTCGGAGGGGCAGTACTGATGGAGCGCCGCCCTGTCGGAGGGGCAGTACTGAGGGAGCGCCGCCCTGTCGGAGTGTCAGTACTGAGGAAGCGCCGCCCTGTCGGAGGGGCAGTACTGAGGGAGCGCCACACTGTCGGAGGGAATGAGATGTTAAGCCGAGGGCTCTTCCTGTGTAAAAGATCCCGTGGTGCTATTTCGAGGAAAAGCACTGGAGTTATTCCCGGTGCCCTGGGGCCAATATTTACCCCTCCCTCACCTTACAAAAACAATTCTGCTCTTTGTCACGTTGCTGTTTGTGGAACTTGCTGTGCGCAAATTGGCGGCTGCGTTTCCCACATTACAACAGTGACTGCGCTTCGAAAGTAAACCGTCTGTAAAGTGCTTTGGGACGTCCTGAGGTGGCTATATAAATGCACATCTTGCCTTCTCCTCTGGCACCAAATTGCGCCTGACATTTAGGCGAGCGCCAACCACCGCTGGGCACAGACGCCGAACGAGCAGTGCGCCAATACACGACTACTGGCGCAGGACACACCGGCGTGCCAAATCGCGACCGAGCGGGCTGTCAGAAGCCGCTCCAAGCAGCTGCGACGTCCACTATCGTAATGGGATCGCAGCGATAACAGCGTGCGTCTGCACAGCGCCCGAAAACATCCCTGGGAGCGGAGATCAGACAACATTTGACATACTTGCACCAGAACCAAATGCTGGCCGGACCTATCCCGAGCGCTTTCGTCCCATGGGCATCCAACCAAAACCGCCCCCCCCCCCCCCCCCCCCACCACCACCACCCCGTGCTCCTGGCATTGGCCACCCAATGCATCAACCTCCGGGCCATCCCGCCCCCTCCCAATGCGAAAGCCACCCGACTCTCCGTTCCCCCAATTGCCACCATCTCCAACACCCCCAACAACCAGTCAAATCTTCCATTTCTGGGGACTCCAGGTTGGTCACGTAACGTTAGCATTCATCTCCCTCCCACCCCTGCCAGCCTTAGCTGTCAGTGCAGAGCAGGTGGGATCAGAAAGGCGGGGGGATCCTTACAATAAAGTCTCCGAAAATCGAGGGGCGCACAGTTAAAAGGAAAGCCTATCTCTTCCTGGTGGGACCATTACCTGGATGATCTCGCCCCTCCGTCGCTCAGAAACACCCTGACAGCAGGTCCATGTAGGGGGCTGCTGAATGAAGATCCTCCCGGGTCGGACCCTCGGCTGAAATGGTTTGGGACAGCCTCGATCACACGTCTGTTCTCTTAACACTCGACATCGACAAGAGGGAGCGGAGTTAAAAGTCAGGAAATTTCCGGGTGTTTTTTGACAGCTGATCGTCAGGTGGAATCCCAGTTCGAGCCAGGAAGCGATGCATCAGCGGCTGCCGGGATGTGCATTCGCAAATTTCCCCTGAACACAGTCCAAAGGTTGACTTTCTCTTTCGCTTATTCTCTTGCTGGCTCTTTACTTCAGTTCAACCCTTCGATCTCCCCCCCCCCCCCCGCCACACCCCACACCCCTCTCTCACTCTCTCTCTCCCTCCATCCCAGGACACTTGCAAATCCAGGGCTGGAAAGGTGTGAGATTCCAGGAATCTCAAGACAAGACTGCAGGCAAATGAGCAGCAGTGAAGGCGTTTGACGCGACCAGGAAGTGAGACAGATTTGCTTAGACCCTTCAGGGAATCTCCCTGGGGCAGTTATCACGCTGGGCGTTACCACATTGCTGTTTGTGGGAGCTTGCTGTGCGCAAATTGGCTGCCGCCTTTCCTACATTCTTAGGCAGTCCCTCGGAACCGAAGATGACTTGCTTCCACACTAACAATGAGTTCTCAGGTGACTGATGAGTCCAATGTGGGACCTACAGTCTCTGTCACAGGTGGGGCAGACGGTGGTTGAAGGGGCGGGTGGGTGTGGGTGCTTGGGTTGACGTGCGCTCCTTGCGCTGTTTGCGCTTGGCTTCCGCTTGCTCCTGGCGAAGAGACTCGAGGTGCTCGGCGCCTTGCCGAATGCTTCTCCTCCACTTTTTGCGGTCTTGGGCCAGGGATTCCCAGGTGTCGGTGGGGCTGTTGCACTTTTTCAAGGAGGCTTTGAGGGTGTCCTTGAAGCGTTTCCTCTGCCCACCTGGGGCTCTCTTGCCGTGCCGGAGCTCCGAGTAGAGCGCTTGTTTTGGGAGTCTCGTATCGGGCATGCGGACAATGTGACCCGTCCATCGGAGCTGATCGAGCGTGGTCAGAGCTTCGATGCTGGGGATGTTGGCCTGAGCAAGAACACTGACGTTGGTGCGCCTATCCTGCCAATGGACTTGCAGGATCTTGCGGAGGCAGTGTTGGTGGTATCTCTCCTGTGCTTTGAGCTGCCTGCTGTACATGGTCCATGTCTCTGAGGCATACAGCAGGGCGGGTATCACTACTGCTCTGTAGACCATGAGCTTAGTGCCGGGCTTGAGGTCCTGGTCTTCAAACAATCTCTTCCTCAGGCGACCGAAGGCTGCACTGGCACATTGAAGGCGGTGTTGGACTTCGTCGTCGACGTCTGCCCTTGTTGACAGTAGGCTCCCGAGGTATGGAAAGTGGTCCACGTTGTCCAAGGCCTTGTCGTGGATTTTGATAATTTGGGGGCAGTACTGTGTGGCGGGGGCAGGCTGGTAGCGGACCTTTGTCTTACGGATGTTTAGTGTAAGGCCCATGCTCTCGTACGCTTCAGTGAAGGTGTTGACGATGGTTTGGAGTTCGACCTCCGAGTGAGAGCAGTGACTACTCTCCAAAAACTACGTCGTTGGCTGTAAAACGCTTTGGGACATCCTGAGGTTGAGAAAGGCATTAGATATGTACCTGTATACAAAGAAAAAGACTTGCATTTCTATAGCGCCTTTCACGACCGCCGGTGTCCCAAAGCGCTTTACAGCCAATGAAGCAGTTTTTGAAGTGTTGTAATATAGGAAACGCAGCAGCCAATTTGCGCACAGCAAGCTCCCACACACAGCAATGTGATAATGGCCAGATCATCTGTTTTTAGTGATGTTGATTGAGGGATCAATATTGGCCCCAGGACACTGGGGATAACTCCTCTGCTCTTCTTTGAAATAGTGCCATAGAATCTTTTACATGCACCTGAGAGGGCAGACGGAGTGTCCGTTTAACATCTCATCTGAAAGACGGCAGATCTGGCAGTGCGGCGCTCCCTCAGTACTGCCCCTCCGACAGTGCAGTGCTCCCTCAGTACTGCCCCGCCGACAGTACGGTGCTCCCTCAGTACTGCCCCTCCGACAGTGCAGCACTCCCTCAGTACTGCCCCTCCGACACTGCGGCGCTCCCTCAGTACTGCCCCTCCGACAGTGCGGCGCTCCCTCAGTACTGCCCCTCAGACAGTGCAGTGCTCCCTCAGTACTGCCCCTCTGACAGTGCAGCGCTCCCTCAGTACTGCCCCTCTGACAGTGCGGCGCTCCCTCAGTACTGCCCCTCCGACAGTGCAGCGCTCCCTCAGTACTGCCCCTCCGACAGTGCAGCGCTCCCTCAGTACTGCCCCTCCGACAGTGCGGCGCTCCCTCAGTACTGCGCTCCCTCAGTACTGCCTCTCTGACAGTGCGGCGCTCCCTCAGTATTGCCCCTCTGACAGTGCAGCGCTCCCTCAGTACTGCCTCTCCGACACTGCGGCATTCCCTCAGTACTGAGCCTCTGACACTGCGGCGCTCCCTCAGTACTGCCCCTCCAACAGTGCAGCACTCCCTCAGTACTGCCCTCCAACAGTGCAGCGCTCCTTCAGTACTGCCCCTCCGACAGTGCAGAACTCCCTCAGTACTGTCCCTCCGACACTGCAGCGCTCCCTCAGTACTGCCCCTCTGACAGTGCAGCGTTCCTTCAGTGCTGCCCCGCCGACAGTGCAGCACTCC
Source organism: Somniosus microcephalus (assembly GCF_052327205.1). NCBI lineage: Eukaryota > Metazoa > Chordata > Chondrichthyes > Squaliformes > Somniosidae > Somniosus > Somniosus microcephalus. The sequence goes on along the minus strand of NC_140998.1, from coordinate 204,936,431 downwards.
CTCAGTACTGCCCCTCTGACAGTGCGGCGCTCCCTCAGAACTGCCCCTCCGACAGTGCGATGCTCCCTCAGTATTGCCCCTCCGACAGTGCGACACTCCCTCAGTACTGCCCCTCCGACAGTGCGGCGCTCCCTCAGTACTGCCCCTCCGACAGTGCGACGCTCCCTCTGTACTGCCCCTCCGAGTGTGCGACGCTCCCTCAGTATTGCCCCTCCGACAGTGCGGTGCTCCCTCAGTACTGTCCCTCCGACAGTGCGGTGCTCCCTCAGTACTGCCCCTCCGACAGTGCGGCGCTCCCTCAGTACTGACCCTCCGACAGTGCGGCGCTCCCTCAGTACCGACCGTCCCACAGTGCAGCACTCCCTCAGTACTGCCCCTCTGACAGTGCGGCGCTCCCTCAGAACTGCCCCTCCGACAGTGCGATGCTCCCTCAGTATTGCCCCTCCGACAGTGCGACACTCCCTCAGTACTGCCCCTCCGACAGTGCGGCGCTCCCTCAGTACTGCCCCTCCGACAGTGCGACGCTCCCTCTGTACTGCCCCTCCGAGTGTGCGACGCTCCCTCAGTACTGCCCCTCCGACAGTGCGGTGCTCCCTCAGTACTGTACCTCCGACAGTGCGGTGCTCCCTCAGAACTGCCCCTCCGACAGTGCGGCACTCCCTCAGTACTGACCTTCCCACAGTGCGGCGCTCCCTCAGTACTGCCCCTCTGACAGTGCGGCGATCCCTCAGTACTGACCGTCCCACAGTGCGGCACTCCCTCTGTACTGCCCCTCCGACAGTGCGGCGCTCCCTCAGTACTGAACGTTCCACAGTGCGGCGCTCCCTCCATACTGCCCCTCCGAAAGTGCGGCGCTCCCTCAGTGCTGACCCTCCGACAGTGCAGCGCTCCCTCAGTACTGACCCTCCGACAGTGTGGCACTCCCTCAGTACTGACCATCCGACAGTGCGGCGCTCCCTCAGTAATGACCCTCCGTCAGTGCGGTGCTCCCTCAGTACTGCCCCTCCGACAGTGCGGCGCTCCCTCAGTACTGACCCTCCAACAGTGCGGTGCTACCTCAGTACTGACCCTCCAACAGTGCGGCACTCCCTCAGTACTGACCGTCCGACAGCGCGGCGCTCCCTCAGTACTGACCGTCCCAGAGTGCGGTGCTCCCTCAGTACTGCCCCTCCGACAGTGCGGCGATCCCTCAGCACTGACAGTCCCACAGTGCGGCACTCCCTCAATACTTCCCCTCCGACAGTGCGGCGCTCCCTCAGTGCTGACCCTCCGACAGTGCGGCGCTCCCTCAGTAATAACCCTCCGACAGTGCGGCGCTCCCTCAGTACCGCCCCTCTGACAGTGCAGCACTCCCTCAGCACTGCCACTCCGACAGTGCGGCACTCCCTCAGTACTGCTCCTCCGACACTGCGGCGCTCCCTCAGTACTGCCCCTCCGACAGTGCGGTGCTCCCTCAGTACTGCCACTCCGACAGTGCGGCGCTCCCTCAGTACTGCCCCTCCGACAGTGCAGCGCTCCCTCAGTACTGCCCCTCCAACAGTGCAGCGCTCCCTCAGTACTGCCCCTCCGACAGTGCGGCGCTCCCTCAGTACTGACCGTCCCACAGTGCGGCGCTCCCTCAGTACTGCCCCTCCAACAGTGCGGTGCTCCCTCAGTACGGCCCATCCAACAGTGCGGCGCTCCCTAAGTACTGACCCTCCGACAATGCGGCGCTCCCTCAGCACTGCCCCGCTGACAGTGCGGCGCTCCCTCAGTAATAACCCTCCGAATGGGGGGCTCTCCCTCAGTACTGACCCTCCGACAGTGTGGCGCTCACTCAGTACTGCCCCTCCGACAGTGCAGCGCTCCCTCAGTACTGACCCTCCGACAGTGCGGCACTCCCTCAGTACTGACCGTCCGACAGTGTGGCGCTCCCTCAGTACTGACCCTCCGACAGTGCGGCGCTCCCTCATTACTGCCCCTCCGACAGTGCGGCGCTCCCTCAGTACTGATCCTCCGACAGTGCGGCGCTCCCTCAGTGCTGGACCTCCGACAGTGCGGCGGTCCCTCATTAATAACCTTGCCACAGTGCGGCGCTCCCTCAGTACTGCCCCTCCAACAGTGCAGCGCTGCCTCAGTACTGATCATCCCACTGTGCGGCGCTCCCTCAGTACTGACCCTCCGACAGTGTGGCGGTCCCTCAGTACTGCCCCTCCGACCGTACGGCGCTCCCTCAGTACTGCCCCTCCAACAGTGCAGCGCTCCCTCAGTACTGACCCTCCGACAGTGTGGCGCTTCCTCAGTACTGACCCTCCGACAGTGCGGCGCTCCCTCAGTACTGACCCTCCGACAGTGTGGCGCTTCCTCAGTTCTGCCCCTCCGATGGCGCGGCGCTCCCTCAGTACTGCCCCTCCAACAGTGTGGCGCACCCTCAGTACTGAACGTACCACAGTGCGGCGCTCCCTCAGTACTGCCCCTCCGACAGTGTGGCGCTCCCTCAGTGCTGACCGTCCGACAGTGCGGCGCTCCCTCAGTAATATTCCTCCGACAGTGCGGCACTCCCTCAGTACTGCCCCTCTGACAGTGCAGCGATCCCTCAGCACTGCCCCTCCGACAGTGCAGCACTCCCTCAGTACAGCCCCTCCGACACTGCGGCGCTCCCTCAGTACTGCCCCTCCGACAGTGTGGCGCTCCCTCAGTACTGCCCCTCCGACAGTGCAGCGCCCCCTCAGTACTGCCCCTCCGACAGTGCAGTGCTCCCTCAGTACTGCCCCTCCGACAGTGTGGCGCTCCCTCAGTACTGCCCCGCCGACAGGGCGGCGCTCCCTCAGTAATACCCCTCCGACAGTGCAGCGCTCCCTCGGTACTGCCTCTCCGACAGTGCAACGCTCCCTCAGTATTGCCCCTCTGACAGTGCAGCGCTCCCTCAGTACTGCCCCTCCGACAGTGCAGAACTCCCTCAGTGCTGTCACTCCGACAGTGCAGCACTCCCTCAGTACTGCCCCTCTGACACTGCGGCGCTCCCTCAGTACTGCCCTCCAACAGTGCAGCGCTCCTTCAGTACTGCCCCTCTGACAGTGCAGCGTTCCTTCAGTGCTGCCCCGCCGACAGTGCAGCACTCCCTCAGTACTGCCCCTCTGACACTGCGGCGCTCCCTCAGTACTGCCCCTCCGACAGTGCGACGTTCCCTCAGTATTGCCCATCCGACAGTGCGACGCACCCTCAGTACTGCCCCTCCGAAAGTACGGCGCTCCCTCAGTACTGCCCCTCCGACAGTGCGACGCTCCCTCACTACTGCCCCTCCGAGAGTGCGATGCTCCCTCAGTACTGCCCCTCCGACAGTGCGGTGCTCCCTCAGTACTGCCACTCCGACAGTGCGGTGCTCCCTCAGTACTGCCCTTCCGACAGTGCGGCGCTCCCTCAGTACTGAACTTCCGACAGTGCGGCGCTCCCTCAGTACTGACCGTCCGACAGTGCGGTGCTCCCTCAGTACCGACCGTCCCACAATGCGGCGCTCCCTCAGTACTGCCCCTCCGACAGTGCGGCGATCCCTCAGTACTGACCGTCCCACAGTGCGGCACTCCCTCAGTACTGCCCCTCCGACAGTGCGGCGCGCCCTCAGTAATAAACCGCCGACAGTGCGGCGCTCCCACAGTACTGCCCCTCTGAAAGTGGGGCACTCCCTCAGTACTAACCCTCCGACAGTCCGGTGCTCCCTCAGTACTGATCATCCGACAGTGTGGCGCTGCCTCAGTACTGACCCTCCGACAGTGCGGCGCACCCTCAGTACTGCCCCTCCAACAGTGCGGCGCTCCCTCAGTACTGACCCTCCGACAGTGCGGCGCTCCCTCAGTACTGAACCTCCGACAGTGCGGCACTCACTCAGTACTGACCGTCCGACAGCGCGGCTCCCTCAGTACCGACCGTCCTACAGTGTGGCGCTCCCTCAATACTGCCCCTCCGACAGTGCCGCGATCCCTCAGTACTGACCGTCCCACAGTGAGGCACTCCCTCAGTACTGCCCCTCCGACAGTGCGGCGCTCCCTCAGTACTGAACGTCCCACAGTGCGGTGCTCCCTCAGTACTGCACCTCCGACAGTGCGGTGCTTCCTCCATGCTGACGCTCTGACAGTGCGGCGCTCCCTCAGTTCCGACCATCCCACAGTGCAGCGCTCCCTCAGTACTGCCTCTCCGACAGTGCGGCGCTCCCTCAGTACTGACCATCCCACAGTGCGGCACTGCCTCAGTGCTGCCCCTCCAACAGTGCGGCGCTCCCTCAGTACTGACGGTCCCACAGTGCGGTGCTCCCTCAGTACTGCCCCTCCGACAGTGCGGCACACCCTCAGTGCTGACTGTCCGACAGTGCGGCGGTCCCTCAGTAATAACCTTCCCACAGTGCGGCGCTCCCTCAGTACTGACCCTCCGACAGTGTGGCGCTTCCTGAGTACTGACCCTCCGACAGTGCGGCGCTCCCTCAGTACTGCCCCTCCGACAGTGCGGCGCTCCCTCAGTACTGCCCATCCAAAAGTGCGGCGCCCCCTCAGTACTGACCCTCCGACAGTGCGGCACTCCCTCAGTACTGACCGTCCGACAGTGCGGCGCTCCCTCAGTACTGACGCTCCGACAGTGCAGCGCTCCCTCATTACTGCCCCTCCGACAGTGCGGCGCTCCCTCAGTACTGACCCTCCGACAGTGCGGCGCTCCCTCAGTGCTGGACCTCCGACAGTGCGGCAGTCCCTCATTAATAACCTTCCCACAGTGCGGCGCTCCCTCAGTACTGCCCCTCCAACAGTGCAGCGCTGCCTCAGCACTGACCGTCCCACTGTGCGGTGCTCCCTGAGTACTGCCCCTCCGACAGTGCGGCGCTCCCTCAGTATTGCCCCTACGACAGTGCAGCGCTCCCTGAGTACTGCCCCTCCGACAGTGCGGCGCTCCCTCAGTATTGCCCCTACGACAGTGCAGCGCTCCCTCAGTACTGCCCCTCCAACAGTGAGGCGCTCCCTCAGTACTGACCCTCCGACAGTGTGGCGCTCCCTCAATACTGCCCCTTCGACCGTACGGTGCTCCCTCAGTCCTGACCCTCCGACAGTGCGGCGCTCACTCAGTACTGCCCCTCCGACAGTGCGGCGCTCCCGCAGTACTGCCCCTCCGACAGTGCGGCGCTCCCTCAGTCCTGACCCTCCGACAGTGCGGCGCTCACTCAGTACTGCCCCTCCGACAGTGCGGCGCTCCCGCAGTACTGCCCCTCCGACAGTGCGGCGCTCCCTCAGTGCTGACCCTCCGACAGTGCGGCTCTCCCTCAGTAATAACCCTCCGACAGTGCGGCGCTCCCTCAATACTGAGCCTCTGACACTGCGGCACTCCCTCAGTTCTGCCCCTCCGATGGTGCAGCACTCCCTCAGTACTGCCCCTCCAACAGTGCAGCACTCCCTCAGTACTGCCCTCCGACACTACAGCGCTCCCTCAGTACTGCCCCTCCGACAGTGCGACGTTCCCTCAGTATTGCTCATCTGACAGTGCGACGCACCCTCAGTACTGCCCCTCCGACAGTGCGGCGCTCCCTCAGTACTGCCCCTCCGACAGTGCGACGCTCCCTCAGTACAGCCCCTCCGAGAGTGCGATGCTCCCTCAGTACTGCCCCTCCGACAGTGCGGTGCTCCCTCAGTACTGCCACTCCGACAGTGCAGTGCTCCCTCAGTACTGCCCCTCCGACAGTGCGGCGCTGCCTCAGTACTGACCCTCCGACAGTGCGGCGCTCCCTCAGTACTGACCGTCCGACAGTGCGGCGATCCCTTAGTACCGACCGTCCCACAGTGCGGCGCTCCCTCAGTACTGCCCCTCCGACAGTCCGGCGATCCCTCAGTACTGACCGTCCCACAGTGCGGCATTCCCTCAGTACTGCCCCTCCGACAGTGCAGCGCTCCCTCAGTACTGAATGTCCCACAGTGTGGCGCTCCCTCAGTACTGCCCCTCCGACAGTGCGGCGCGCCCTCAGTAATAAACCTCCGACAGTGCGGCGCTCCCTCAGTAGTGCCCCTCCGAAAGTGGGGCACCTACTCAGTACTGACCCTCCGACAGTGCGGTGCTCCCTCAGTACTTCCCCTCCGACAGTGCGGCGCTCCCTCAGTACTGACCATCCGACAGTGCGGCACTCCCTCAGTACTGTTCGTCCGACAGTGCGGCGCTCCCTCAGTACTGACCCTCCGACAGTGCGGCGCTCCCTCAGTACTGCCCCTCCGACAGTGCGGCGCTCCCCCAGTACTGACCCTCCGACAGTGCGGCGCTCCCTCAGTACTGACCCTCCCACAGTGCGGCACTCCCTCAGTACTGACCGTCCGACAGTGCGGCACTCCCTCAGTTCCGACATTCAGTCCCACAGTGCCGTGCTCCCTCAGTACTGCCCCTCCGACAGTGCGGCGATCCCTTAGTACTGACCATCCCACAGTGAGGCACTCCCTCAGTACTGCCCCTCCGACAGTGCGGCGCTCCCTCAGTACTGAAAGTCCCACAGTGCGGTGCTCCCTCAGCAATGCACCTCCGACAGTGCGGCGCTCCCTCAGTGCTGACCCTCCGACAGTGCGGCGCTCCCTCAGTAATAACCCTCCGACAGTGCGGCGCTTCCTCCATACTGACGCTCTGACAGTGCGGTGCTCCCTCAGTACCGACCATCCCACAGTGCAGAGCTCCCTCAGTACTGCCCCTCCGACAGTGCGGCGCTCCCTCAGTACTGACCATCCCACAGTGCGGCGCTCCCTCAGTACTGCCCCTCCGACAGTGCGGCGCTCCCTCAGTACTGACGGTCCCACAGTGCGGTGCTCCCTCAGTACTGCCCCTCCGACAGTGCGGCGCTCCCTCAGTGCTGTAAGGGGGGTTATCTTACACCCAGGTAGTCCTGGGTACCTCAGGCTGATGTACAGTCCCTGAGGAGTTTGGGGCTTTTGACTGTTTATAGCAAATCACAGTCCTCAGAGAATTTCTCTGAGTAAGTGCTTCTTGGTTGTTTATACCAGATACAACCCCAGGCAGAGTTTCAGCCTGTCCCACTTAGTCTAACTGCTCATTCCCAATTGCAGCTCATCCCCCAAATTACTGGCGTGAGGTTTTGAATCCCACTTCCCCCACTGCTGTTCTACAACGCGAATTACAGCTTGGACATTTGTGACAGATTCAAATTGCAGTAACCAGAAGCAGACACCGGATAAAAGATACAACTCACTTTATTTGGACACGTGAAACACAAGCAAGGCAATAATCTCAGTACCGAACTCCACACAGCACTTCCCACTGAAAGTTCCTTGATGTCTTTAAACCTGAACAAGTTCTTAAAACAGCACCTTAAACATAGAACTTTAAACTTAACCAATCGTTCTGAGAAGGGAAAACATAGGGTGAAACCGAACTAAAATGACCTTAAACCCTATTCCTATTACCACAAGCCTCCCATCCTCCTATCACTAAGTGGGGTGATCCTCATTGAGGAAAGCTCATACTCACAGAGTCCCCTTTCGTACGGTTTTGAAAACGCTTTCGGTCCGGAACAGCACGCTTTTCTCCCCCCTCGCTCTCCGGTCTCTGGTTCCGATGCCTCCGTGGTCCGCGGGCTTCTTCTTCCTTCCTTCTCGTCGGGCGTTCCTTCGACTCTGCCTCCACACGCACATGCTGTCTGTGAGATTCTCACCCCAGTTATACTGTATCTGGGCTTGAGAGTCCTTTGTCTTTAGATACCAATAATGGTCCGGTGATGGCTGTCCCTTTGTGTCCGGTCCGGTGCTCAAAGTGTGAGTAGGTGCGAAGTGTAGACTAGATTGTCCGTTAATCCTTTTCCTTTGTCTTGTTTGGCTTTCGAAGCCCCTGGCTCTGACCAGTCTGTTCCCTCTTTGTGAGGTTTGTTTTGGGTTGAGCTCTTGCCCTGTAGAGGTGTTGCATCTGGTGTTTTGGGTTGGGGTGACCAGGGCCTTTAGATGCTAATGGCCCCCAGTTCACCCTTCCTTCTGGAATGTTCTGTCGGTTGAGAATGATGTGTTGCCTTTTTAAAGAAAATGTTTTTCATGGGATCCAAAAATTCCTCCTTTCCGGGGTCCGGGGACCCCTTCCAACTCTGGGTAGAGGTTCTCGTATGGCCTCTCCCCAACTGGGAGACCCCCACCTTCCCCTCAGCTTAAACTAGAAATTACCACGCACACACATTTCAAAATCACACAGCTTAAGCAGGTTTCTGGGGAAATGCCCCCTTCTTAGCTCGGGCGATCTGCAGCTTTCTGGGACCCTGCTGTGTCCTTGGGATCCTTGTGACCCTTACAGTGCTGACCCTCCGACAGTGCAGCACTCCCTCAGTACTGCCTCTCCGACACTGCGGCGCTCCCTCAGTACTGCCCCTCCGACAGTGCGGTGCTCCCTCAGTACTGCCCCTCCGACAGTGCGGCGCTCCCTCAGTAGTGACGCTCCGATAGTGCGGCGCTTCCTCAGTACTGACCGTCCGACAGTGCACCGCTCCCTTAGTACTGCCCCTACGACAGTGGGGTGCTCCCTCAGCACTGTCCCTCCGACAGTGTGGCGCTCCCTCAGTACTGCCCCTCCGACAGTGCGGCGCTCCCTCAGTACTGCCCCTCCGACAGTGCGGCGCTCCCTCAGTACGGCCCCTCTGACAGTGCGGCGCTCCGTCAGTAGTGACCCTCCGACAGTGCGGCGTTCCCTCAGAACTGCCCCTACGACAGTGCGGCGCTTCCTCAGTACTGACCCTCCGACAGTGCGGCGCTCCCTCAGTACTGCCCCTACGACAGTGCGGTGTTCCCTCAGTACTGCCCCTCAGACAGTGCGGCGCTCCCTCAGTACTGCCCCTCCGACAGTGTGGCGCTCCCTCAGTGCTGACCCTCCGACAGTGCGGCACTCCCTCAGTACTGCCCCTCCGACAGTGCAGCGCTCCCTCAGTACTGCCCCTACGACAGTGCGGCGCTTCCTCAGTACTGACCCTCCGACAGTGCGGCGCTCCCTCAGTACTGCCCCTACGACAGTGCGGTGTTCCCTCAGTACTGCCCCTCAGACAGTGCGGCGCTCCCTCAGTACTGCCCCTCCGACAGTGTGGCGCTCCCTCAGTGCTGACCCTCCGACAGTGCGGCGTTCCTTCAGTACTGACCCTCCGACAGTGCAGCGCTTCCTCAGTACTGACCCTCCGACAGTGCGGCGCTCCCTCAGTACTGCGCCTCCGACAGCGCAGCGCTCCCTCAATACTGCCCCTCCGACAGTGCGGCGCTCCCTCAGTCCCGCCCCTCCGACATTGCGGCACTCCCTCCGTACTGCCCCTCTGACAGTGCGGCACTCCCTCAATAATGCCCCTACAACAGTGCAGCGCTCCCTCAGTACTGCCCCTCCGACAATGCGGTGCTCCCTCAGTACTGCCCCTCCGACAGTGCGGTGCTCCCACAGTACTGCAATGGGAGTATCAGACTAGATTTTTGTGCTTGTGTCTCTGGAGTTGGATTATTCCCTGGTTTTGAAATTCCCAGATCATCCATTGCACAATTTAGATGTCAAATAAAGGGATAATTCTGCTATATTGACGGTATAGAACTCCCTCAGTACTGCCCCTCCGACAGTGCGGCGCTCCCTCAGCCCCGCCCCTCCGACATTGCGGCACTCTCTCAGTACTGCCCCTCTGACAGTGCGGCACTCCCTCAATAATGCCCCTCCGACAGTGCAGCGCTCCCTCACTACTGCCCCTCCGACAATGCGGTGCTCCCTCAGTACTGCCCCTCCGACACTGCGGCGCTTCCTCAATGCTGGCCATCCGACAGTGCAGCACTCCCTCAGTACTGCCCCTCCGACAGTGCAGAACTCCCTCAGTACTGCCCCTCCGACAGTGCAGAACTCCCTCATTACTGCCCCTCTGAAAGTGTGGCACTCACTCTGTACTGCCCCTCTGATAGTGCAGCGCTCCCTCAGTAATGCCCCTCCGACAGTGTGGCACTCACTCAGTACTGCCCCTCTGACAGTGCAGCGCTCCCTCAGTACTGCCCCTCCGAGAGCGCAGCGCTCCCTCAATACAGCCCCTCCGACAGTGCAGCGCTCCCTCAGTACTGCCCCTCCAACAGTGCGGCACTCCCTCAATACTGCCCCTCCGACAGTGCAGCGCTCCCTCAGTACTGCCCCTCCGACAGTGCAGAACTCCCTCAGTACTGCCCCTCCAACAGTGTAGAACTCCCTCAGTACTGCCCCTCCGACAGTGCGGCGCTCCCTCAGTACTGCCCCTCCGACAGCGCAGCTCTCCCTCAGTACTGCCCCTCCGACAGTGCGGCGTTTCCTCAGTACTGCCCCATCCGACAGTGTGGCGCTCCCTCAGTATTGATCCTCAGACAGTGCAGCGCTCCCTCAGTACTGCCCCTCCAACAGTGCAGAACTCCCTCAGTACTGCCCCTCCGACAGTGCAGAACTCCCTCAGTACTACCCCTCTGACAATGTGGCACTCCCTCAGTTTGCCCCTCCGATAGTGCAGCTCTCCCTCAGTAATGCTCCTCCGACAGTGCGGCGCTTCCTCAGTACTGCCCCTCCGACAGCGCAGCGCTCCCTCAGTACCGCCCCTCCGACAGTGCGGTACTTCCTCAGTCCTGCAATGGGAGTGTCAGTTTCTCTGGAGTGGGACTTTAACCCATGACCTGGTACAACGCATGCTGATTCACAGTGGATTGTCAACAACTCCTTATCCACTGCAACTGAGGGGCGAGGATTATTTCCTGGTTTCAAAATGCCCAGATCATCCATTGCACAATTTATATGTTGAATAAATGGGTAATTCTGCAAAGGTATGTTAACAGTAGGCACAGTCATTACACAGCAGAATGACATAGTGGGCAGTTTTACAACCACTAATTTCAATCAGGATTCAAACCTGATTTTACAAAATGCATTCATAGAATCATAGAGATTTGCAGCACAGAAGGAGGCCATTTGGCCCATCGTGTCCGTGCTGACTGACAAAGTGCTATCCGGCCCAATCCCACTTTCCAGCTCTCGGTCCGTGGCCCTGTAGGTTACGGCACTTCAAGCGCATATCCAAGAACTTTTTAAATGTGATGAGGATTTCTGCCTCTACCATCCTTTCAGGCAGTGAGTTCCAGACCCCCACCACCCTCTGGGTGAAGAAATTTGCCCTCAAATCCCCTCTAATCCTTCCACCAATTACTTTCAATCTCTGCCCCCTGGTTATTGACCTCTCTGCTTAGGGAAATCGGTCCTTCCTATCCACTATATCTAGGTCCCTCATCATTTTATACACCTCAATTAAATCTCCCCTCAGCCTCCTCTGTTCCAAAGAAAACAACCCCAGCCTCTCCAATCTTTCCTCATAGCTAAAATTCCCCAGCCAGCCCAGGAAACATCCTTGTAAATCTCCTCTGCACTCCCTCTAGTTCAATCACATCCTTCCTGTAATGTGGTGACCAGAACTGCATGCATTTCTAGCTGTGGCCTAACTCGTGTTTTATACAGTTCTAGCATAACCCCCCTGCTCTCATATTCTATGCCTCAGCTAATAAAGGCAAGTATCCCGTGTGCCTTCTTAACCACCTTATCTACCTGTCCTGCTACCTTCAGGGATCTGTGGACATGCACTCCAAGGTCCCTCTGATCTTCTGCACTTCTCAGTGTCCTACCATTAATTGTGTATTCCCTTGCCTTGTTAGCAGTCCCCAAATGCATTACCTTGCACTTCTCCGGATTGCATTCCACGTGCCACTGTTCTGCCCACCCGACCAGTCCATTGATATCTTCTTGCAGTCTGCAGCTTTCTTGAAAATCCTGGAACTCCCTCCCTAACAGCACTGTGGGAGCACCTTCACCCACACGGACTGCAGCGGTTCAAGAAGGCGGCTCACCGCCACCTTCTCGAGGGGGCAACTCGGAATGGGCAATAAATGCCGGCCTCGCCAGCAACAGGGTGGCGTTCTGCAGCTGAGCCTGGCTGGAGCTGGGAAGAGGTCGAGGGCTGTGAGAGTGAGCTCCGAAGTCTAGATGTAATATCTCCAAGTTTGCAGACGACACAAAGCTGGGTGGGCGTGTGTGCTGTGAGGAGGATGCTGAAAAATTCCAGCATGATTTGGACAGGTTGGGTGATTGGGCAGAAGCATGGCAGATGCAATATAACGTGGATAAATGCGAGGTTATCCACTTTGGTGTCAAAAACAAGAAGGCAGATTATTATCTGAATGGCAATAGATTGGGAGAAGGGGAAGTGCAACGAGACCTGGGTGTCCTTGTGTACCAGTCTCTGAAGGTAAGCATGCAGGTGCAGCAGGCGGTTAAGAAGGCAAATGGTATGTTGGCCTTCGTAGTGAGAGGGTTCGAGTACAGGAACAAGGATGTCTTGCTGCAGTTGTACAGGGCCTTGGTGAGACCGCACCTTGAGAATTGTGTGCAGTTTTGGTCGCCTTATCTGAGGAAGGATGTTCCTGCCATGGAAGGAGTGCAGCGAAGATTCACAAGGCTGATACCTGGGATGGCAGGAATGACGTATGAGGAGAGATTGGGTCGATTGGGCTTGTACTCGCTGGAGTTTAGAAGAATGAGAGGGGATCTCATTGAAACTTATAAAATTCTAACAGGACTAGACAGACTAGATGCAGGAAGGATATTCCCGATGGCGGGGAAGTCCAGAACCAGGGGTCACAGTCTAAGGATAAGGGGTAAGCCATTTAGGACTGAGATGAGGAGGAATTTCTTCACCCAGAGAGTGGTGAACCTGTGGAATTCTCTACCACAGAAGGCAGTTGAGGCCAATTCATGAAATATATTCAAGATGGAGTTGGATATATTTCTTAAGGCTAAAGGGATCAAGGGGTATGGGGAGAAAGCAGGGACAGGGTACTGAATTTGGATGATCAGCCATGATCTCATTGAATGGCGGAGCAGGCTCGAGGGGCCGAATGGCCTACTCCTGCTCCTATCTTCTATGTTTCTATGTTTCTATGTCAAGGTTCCCTGTCGGACAATGACGGCAGTGGCTGGGGTTGACTGGCGATCAGGTGGCCTACAGGAATTCAGCAGAAAGCTGAATCGTTAACTTCCAGCTCCACGGCCGCATTGAGCAACCACTGCGCGGGGGCGGGGGGGGGTGCGCGGGGGGTGCGGCGGGAGATGAATTGGCAAGAACTCTGCGGTAAAACTGCAATTAAGCGGGAGGAAATGGTCAGGGTGAGGCCGGCCGTGCTGTAACCCCCGTTGCTGCTGCCAATTAAGATGCGGTAGTGAAACCGCAGGCCCACGCAGCCAGTGCCTCAGGTTTCCTGTCAGTTTCTGGGAATTGTAACACATCCCAATTCTAGAAATTCATCGAGGAGTGCATGTGTGTCCACCGTGAGAAAGCGGGTGAGTGTGTGAATGTGTGTGAGTGTGAGTGTGTGAATGTGAGTGTGTGTGAGTGAGTGTGTGAATGTGTGAGTGAGTGTGAGTGTGTGAATGTGTGTGAGTGAGTGAGTGTGTGTGTGAGTGTGAGTGTGTGAATGTGAGTGTGTGAATGTGTGAGTGAGTGTGAGTGTGTGAATGTGTGAGTGAGTGTGAGTGTGTGAATGTGTGTGTGTCAGTGAATGTGTGAATGTGTGTGAGTGAGTGAATGTGTTTGAGTGAGTGTGTCTGTGGGTGTGTGTCTGTGGGTGTGTGTGTGAGTGTGTCTGTGGGTGTGTGTCTGTGGGTGTGTGTGTGAGTGTGTGTCTGAGAGTGTGTGTGTGAGTGTGAGTGTGTGAGTGTGTGTGTGAGAGTGTGTGAGTGAGTGTGTGTCTGTGGGTGTGTCTGGGTGTGTGTGTGAGTGTATGTGAGTGAGTGAGTGTGAGTGAGTGTGTGTCTGTGGGTGTGTCTGGGTGTGTGTGTGAGTGTGTGTGAGTGAGTGAGTGTGTGAGTGTGTGTGTGTGTGAGTGTGTGTCTGTGGGTGTGTCTGGGTGTGTGTGTGAGTGTGTGTGAGTGAGTGTGTGTGTGAGAGTGTGTGAGTGTGTATCTGTGGGTGTGTCTGGGTGTGAGTGTGTGTGAGTGAGTGTGTGTGTGAGTGTGTGTGAGTGTGTGTGTGTGAGCATGTGTGTGAGTGTGTGTGTGTGTGTGAGCATGTGTGCATGTTTGTGAGTGTTTACATGAGAATACAAATTTAATGAAAAAGGCTAATGGAATGTTGTCCTTTATCTCGAGGGCTGGAATACACAGGGGTAGGAGTGATGTTAAACTGTACAGAGCTCTGACTACTCCCACATCTGGAGTGACTGCGTTCAGTTCTGGGCCCCGCACCTCAGGAAGGCTATCTTGGCCTTGGAGCTGGGTGTGGGGTAGATTCACCTGAATGATACCCAGGACTAAATTATGAGGACAGGTTGGCACAGACTGGACTTGTATTCTCTCGAGTTTAGCAGATTAAGGGGTGATCTAATCGAGGTGTTTGAGATGATTAAAGGAGTCGATAGGGTAGAGAGAGAGAAACTCTTTCCTCTGGTGGGGGGAGTCCGGAACAAGGGGGCAGAACCTTAAAATTAGAGCCAGGCCGTTCAGGGGTGATGTCAGGAAACACTTCTTCACACACAGGGCAGTGGAAATCAGGAACTCTCTCCCGCAAAAAGTTGTCGAGGCTCAGGGGGGGGATGTCTATTGAAAATGTCAAAACTGAGATAGATCGGTTTTTGCTGGGTAAGGGTGTTAAAGGTTACAGAACCAAGGCGGGTAGAAGGAGTTGAGGTACAAATCAGGCACGATCGGATTGAATGGCGGAGGAGGTTCGAGGGGCTGAATGGCCTCCTCCTGCTCCTGTCTTCCTGCGAGTGTGAGTCGGTGTGAGTCGATGTCGCGCGTATGGACTGTGACTCATTGTCCAGCTCCGCCGAGTGACTGTGTGAAATGTTGTGAGCTGTGATCTGAGAGTAGTTACCAATGACTGAGGGGACTTGGTGGCGAAGAGACGAAGGACAGGTCCTTGCACCTCGGAGGGCCCTGGGTTTGATTCCCCCCACCCCCCAACGCTGCAATCATCGCCAATCTCTCGGTCGGGTCGAATCTACCAGCGGACATCATGGCAGGCAGTTATCCTCAGTTAAACGTGGCGAGCTGCTGAGTCCTCTCCCGCGACCACATCAAAGGCATTCTCTCCTTCACTCTCCCCTCCTTCTCTCTCTCCTTCACTCTCCCCTCCTTCTCTCTCTCCTTCACTCTCCCCTCCTTCTCTCTCTCCTTCACTCTCCCCTCCTTCTCTCTCTCCTTCACTCTCCCCTCCTTCTCTCTCTCCTTCACTCTCCCCTCCTTCTCTCTCTCCTTCACTCTCCCCTCCTTCTCCCTCTCCTTCACTCTCCCCTCCTTCTCTCTCTCCTTCACTCTCCCCTCCTTCTCCCTCTCCTTCACTCTCCCCTCCTTCTCTCTCTCCTTCACTCTCCCCTCCTTCTCTCTCTCCTTCACTCTCCCCTCCTTCTCTCTCTCCTTCACTCTCCCCTCCTTCTCTCTCTCCTTCACTCTCCCCTCCTTCTCTCTCTCCTTCACTCTCCCCTCCTTCTCTCTCTCCTTCACTCTCCCCTCCTTCTCTCTCTCCTTCACTCTCCCCTCCTTCTCCCTCTCCTTCCTTCTCCTTCTTTTGTCTCTTTTCCTTCTTCTTCTCTCCTCTTTCCACTGTCTCTTTCACTCTTTTTTCTCTTTTGTGCTTTCTTGTTCTCTCTTTCTCTCTCACTCTCTCTTTTACCCTTTCTCTCTTTCTCTTTCCCTTTCTTTATCTCTTTTTCTCTTTCTCTCTCTCTCTTATCCTTCTTTTTCTCTTTTTCTCCCTCTTTCCTTCTCTCTCTTTCTCTCTTTTTCTCCCTTTCTTTCTCTCTCTCACTCTCTCTCTCTCTCTCTCTCTCTCTCTGTCTCTCTCTCTCTCTCTCTCTCTCTCTCTGTCTCTCTCACTCTGTCTCTCTCTCTCTTTCTCTCTCTCTCTGTCTCTCTCACTCTGTCTCTCTCTCTCTCTCTTTCTCTCTCTCTCTCTCTTTCTTTCTCTCTCTCTTTCTCTCTCTCTCTCTCTCTCTTTTTCTCTCTCTCACTCCCTCTCTCTCACTCCCTCTCTCTCTCTCTCTCTCTCCTCCATCTCTCTCCTCCCTGCCTCCTCTCTCTCACTCCGCCCGCTGTGTGAAGTGAGAGTGGGCCAGTCCCAACACACTGGACAGAGGGCGGAATCTGCAGCAGACTCAGCACTGCGCCGCCAGTCTCTCTCAGACTGCAGTTATACTGCAGCCGGCGATCTGAGCCTTGCACCTGCTCCAGCCGGCGGACCCTTGTGATACCGCGGAGCCACCCAGACTAAGTGACAGCGAGGGGCCCCTACGATCGGCTCCACACTGGCTTGCCTCCATTGCAGTCACTGAGGTTTTAATGTGTGGAGAGCCTGGGGCGGGGAACTCGCCACTGCTCACAACGTCAAAGGATTCCCCCCCCCCAGGAACTTGCAAAGTTCCCCAGCCAGCCCAAGATGAGGAACTTTAGACCGTGACTGCAGTTATAATGGAGACAGTGCGAGCTCCACTTGGCTGCCAATAGGAGGGCGCCGCCCACTGGTCGGGGTTTGACTGCGCTCTGTGCCGGACCTGCCTGACTGCGGAGTTGTAGCACCACCTGTTACACCAGCAGGCCTCCGAAGCCCCTTTACTTCGCTCGACAGCAGCAGTATAACTGCAATCCTTGTGTGGTTACTGGGGGGACATTGATGTGGTGCATGGTGGGAACGGAGAGGAGCGGGGTATGGTTGGGGCGTAAGGGGGGGAGAGAGTGAGATGGGGTAGGGAAGGTCCGAGAGCGGGATAGGGGACGGGGGAGGAAGAAGGGAGGAAGAGGGGAGGGAAGGATGGAGAGGGAGGCAAGGGAAGTGGTGAAGGATATACCTCCAAAATCAAATGAAGGGAGGAAAAAATCATCGCATTTAAAAGTAGTTGGTATGCACTTGAAGTGCTGTAACCTACAGGGCTATGGACCAAGTGCAGCACTCCCACAGTACTGCCCCTCCGACCGTGCGGCGCTCCCTCAGTACTGCCCCTCCCACAGTGCCACGCTCCCTCAGTACTGCCCCTCCCACAGTGCCGCGCTCCCTCAGTACTGCCCCTCCCACAGTGCCGCGCTCCCTCAGTACTGCCCCTCCCACAGTGCAGCGCTCCCTCATTACTGCCCCTCCGACAGTGCGGCGCTCCCTCAGTACTGCCCCTCCGACCGTGCGGCGCTCCCTCAGTACTGCCCCTCCCACAGTGCCACGCTCCCTCAGTACTGCCCATCCCACAGTGCCGCGCTCCCTCAGTACTGCCCCTCCCACAGTGCAGCGCTCCCTCAGTACTGCCCCTCCGACAGTGCGGCGCTCCCTCATTACTGCCCCTCCGACAGTGCGGCGCTCCCTCAGTACTGCCCCTCCGACAGTGCGGCGCTCCCTCAGTACTGCCCCTCCGACAGTGCGGCACTCCCTCAGTACTGCCACTCCGACAGTGCGGCGCTCCCTCAGTACTGCCCCTCCGACAGTGCAGCGCTCCCTCAGTACTGCCCCTCCCACAGTGCGTCGCTCCCTCAGTACTGCCCCTCCAACAGTGCGGCGCTCCCTCAGTACTGCCCCTCCGACAGTGCGGCGCTCCCTCAGTACAGCCCCTCCGACAGTGCGGCGCTCCCTCAGTACTGCCCCTCCGACAGTGCGGCGCTCCCTCAGTACTGCCCCTCCGACAGTGCGGCGCTCCCTCAGTACGGCCCCTCCGACAGTGCGGCGCTCCCTCAGTACTGCCCCTCCGACAGTGCGGCGCTCCCTCAGTACTGCCCCTCCGACAGTGCAGCACTCCCTCAGTACTGCCCCTCCGATAGTGCGGCGCTCCCTCAGTACTGCCCTGGAATATCAGCCTAGATTTTTGTGCTCGAGTCTCTCGAGTGGGTCTATAAACCCACAACCTTCTGACTCGGAGGCGAGAGTGCGACCCACTGAACCACGGCTGAAAGTGGGATTAGGCGGATAGCTAATTTTCGGCCGGAACAGACACGATGGGTCGAATGGCCTCCTTCTGTGCGGTAAATTTCTATGATTCTATGAAGGCGCTCCTCACCTGACAGCTGCTGTGGGTGCAGTATGCAGTGGTTGTGTTACTGGACGAGTGATCCAGGGGTTCTGCATCTAATAATCTGAGAGACTTGAGTTCAAATCCCACCTATGGCAGTTTAAATTCAGTTAAATAAATCTGGAATAAAAAATATCAGTCATGGTGATCATGAAACTATTGGATTGTTGTAAAAACCCATCTGGTTCACTAATGCCCTTTAGGGAAGGAAATCTGCCACCCTTACCCGGTCTGGCCTACATGTGACTCCAGCCCACATATGTCTTCTTCTTCTTAGGCAGTCCCTCGGAACCGAGGATGACTTGCTTCCACACTAGAAATGAGTTCTCAGGTGACTGATCTGTCCAATGCGGGACCTACAGTCTCTGTCACAGGTGGGGCAGACGGTGGTTGAAGGGGCGGGTGGGTGGGGTGCTTGGGTTGACGTGCGCTCCTTGCGCTGCCTGCGCTTGGCTTCCGCTTGCTCCCGGCGAAGAGACTCGAGGTGTTCGGCGCCTTCCCGGATGCTTCTCCTCCACTTTGTGGGGTCTTGGGCCAGGGATTCCCAGGTGTCGGTGGGGATGTTACACTTTTTCAAGGAGGCTTTGAGGGTGTCCTTGAAGCGTTTCCTCTGCCCACCTGGGGCTCTCTTGCCGTGTCGGAGCTCCGAGTAGAGCGCTTGTTTTGGGAGTCTCGTATCGGACATGCGGACAATGTGACCCGTCCATCGGAGTTGATTGAGCATGGTCAGAGCTTCGATGCTGGGGATGTTGGCCTGAGCGAGAACACTGACGTTGGTGCGCCTACCCTGCCAATGGATTTGCAGGATCTTGCGGAGGACCTCCAGTGCTTTGAGGTGCCTGCTGTACATGGTCCATGTCTCTGAGGCATACAGCAGGGCGGGTATCACTGCTGCCCTGTAGACCATGAGCTTGGTGCTGGGTTTGAGGTCCTGGTCTTCAAACACTCTCTTCCTCAGGCGACCGAAGGCTGCACTGGCACACGTGACTCCAGACCCACACCAGAGCAGTTGACTCTTAAGCTGCCCTCTGAAGGGGCCAAGCAAGCCTCTCTGTTATATCAAATTGCTAAAAAGCAGTACAGTACTGCAGTGGTTCAAGAAGGTGGGCCGACCACCACCTTCACAACAACAACTTGTATTTATATAGTGCCTTTAACGTAGTAAAATGTCCCAAGGCGCTGCACAGGAGTATTATAAGACATAAATTTGACACCGAGCCACATCAGGAGAAATTAGGGCAGGCGACCAAAAGCTTGGTCAAAGAGGTCGGTTTTAAGGAGCGTCTTAAAGGAGGAGAGAGAGAGGCGGAGAGGTTTAGGGAGGGAATTCCAGAGCTTAGGGCCCAGGCAACAGAAAGCACGGCCGCCAATGGTGGAGCGATTATAATCCGGGATACTCAAGAGGGCAGAATTAGAGGAGCGCAGATATCTCAGGGGGGGTTGTGGGGCTGGAGGAGATTACAGAGATAGGGAGGGGACAAGGACATGGAGGGATTTGAACACGAGGATGAGAATTTTGAAATCGAGGCGCTGCTTAACCGGGAGCCAATGTAGGTCAGCGAGCACAGGGGATGATGGGTGATCGGGACTGGGTGCGTGTTAGGACACGGGCAGCCGAGTTTTGGATGACCTCAAGTTTACGTAGGGTGGAATGTGGGAGGCCGGCCAGGAGTGCGTTGGAATAGTCGAGTCTAGAGGTAACAAAGGCATGGATGAGGGTTTCAGCAGCGGATGAGCTGAGGCAAGGGCGGAGTCTGGCGATATTACGGAGGTCAATTAGGGATGGGCAATAAATTCCAGCCCACATCCCAAATTATATTACAAATAAAGTGCTCATACCTCTGTGGGTCCCCACTTCTGCTACAGTTTTTGCAGCGATTTCATACAACTGGGGGCAGTTCAGAGAGCAGTTAAGAGCATTAACTGGCCTCTGAATTGCTGTGTGTCTGGAGGCTCCCACGAGGTTGTTTCAGTGCGAGATTAACTGTATGAAATTGGGCCACGAAGGGGCCGATTTTAACTCTGTCAGATGAGACGTCAGACCGAGGGCCTCCGTCTGCCCTCTCGGGTGGACGTAAAAGATCCCACGGGCCACTATTTCGAAGGAGCGTTCACTCCCCCTGGTGTCCGGGGGCCAATATTTATCCCTCGAACCACCGTCGCTGAAAGAGAAGGAAAAAAAAAACCGGACGATCCGGTCATTTCTCGCCCGGCCGTTTGTGGGATCTTGCTGTGCGCAGATTGGCTGCCGCGTTTCCCACGTTAGCGCAGTTTGTCTTCCTTGGCGCTTCGGGGCGTCCTGGGGTCGGGAAAGGCACTATATAAATGCAAGTCTGTCTTTTGGATGATGTTATAAACCAATCATTTACTTCTCAGAACAGCAAGTAATCAGGAAGGCAACTGGAGTGTTGACCTTTATTTCAAGGAGTATGGAGTATAAAAGCAGGGATGTCCCGCTACAACTGTACAGGGTATTGGTGAGACCACACCTGGAGTACTGCGTACAGTTTTGGTCTCCTTATTTAAGGAAGGATATACTTGCATTGGAGGCAGTTCAGAGACGATTCACACGGTTGATTCCTGAGATGAGGGGTTTGACTTATGAGGAAAGGTTGAGCAGGCTGGGCCTATACTCATTGGAGTTTAGAAGAATGAGAGGTGATCTTATTGAAACATATAAGATTCTGAGGGGGCTCGACAAGGGAGATGCAGAGAGGATGTTTCCCCTCGTGGGGAGATCCAGAACTCGGGGGCACGAAAAACAATAAGAATAAAACCGGACGGACCACCTGGCATCGACCTCGGCACCGGAAACGACAGCGACAACGGCAAACCCAGCCCTGTCGACCCTACAAAGTCCTCCTTACCAACATCTGGGGGCTTGTGCCAAAATTGGGAGAGCTGTCCCACAGCTGCAGTGTGTACCATCTACAAGATGCACTGCAGCAACTTGCCAAGGCTTCTTCGGCAGCACCTCCCAAACCCACGACCTCTACCACTTAGAAGGACAAGGGCAGCAGACGCATGGGAACATCACCACCGACAAGTTCTCCTCCAAGCCACACACCATCCTGACTTGGACCTGTATCGCCGTTCCTTCACTGTCGCTGGGCCAAAATCCTGGAACTCCCTTCCTAACAGCGTTGTGGGTGTACCTACACCATATGGACTGCAGCGGTTCAAGAAGGCGGCTCACCACCATCTTCTAAAGGGCAATTAGGGATGGGCACTAAATGCAGGCCTAGCCAGCCAGCGACGCCCACATCCCATCAATGAATTAAAAAATAAAAATAAAGGGTCGCCCTTTTAGAACTGAGATGAGGAGGAATTTCTTCTCTCAGAGGGTCGTAAATCTGTGGAATTCTCTGCCCCAGAGAGCCGTGGAGGCTGGGTCATTGAATATATCTGAGGAAGGATGTTCTCGCCATGGAGGGAGTGCAGCGAAGACTCACCAGACTGATACCTGGGATGGCAGGAATGACATATGAGGAGAGATTGGGTCGATTGGGCTTGTACTCGCTGGAGTTTAGAAGAATGAGAGGGGATCTCAGAATCACAGAAATCACAGAAACCTCACAGTGCAGATAGAGGCCATTTCAGCCCATCGAGCCTGCACTGACACATATCCCACCCGATCCCCGTAATCTCATTGAAACTTATAAAATACTGACAGGACTAGACAGACTAGATGCAGGAAGGATGTTCCCGATGGTCGGGGGAGTCCAGAACCAGGGGTCACAGTCTAAGGATAAGGGGTAAGCCATTTAGGACAGAGATGAGGAGGAATTTCTTCACCCAGAGAGTGGTGAACCTGTGGAATTCTCTACCACAGAAGGCAGTTGAGGCCAATTCATTAAATATATTCAAGAAGGAGTTGGATATATTTCTTAAGGGTAAAGGGATCAAGGGATATGGGGAGAAAGCAGGGACAGGGTACTGAGTCTGGATGATCAGCCATGATCTCATTGAATGGCTGAGCAGGCTCGAGGGGCCATTTGGCCTACTCCTGCTCCTATCTTCTATGTTTCTATATTTAAGGTGGAGATAGACAGAGTTTTACAAGATAAGGGAGGGAAGGGTTATGGGGAGCGGGCCAGGAAGTGGCTTTGAGCCCAAGATCAGCCGTGAGCTTATTGAATGGCGGAGCAGGCTCGAGGGGCCAAGTGGCCTATTCCTGCTCCTATTTCTTACGTTCTTAACTGATTACTGAGATGAACATTTATTGCCGCTTCTGGAGCCTCTCTCCAGCTGTTCTTGTTGTGGCTGATGGACTAGGCTCTGAGAGTTCTTCTGCTCGGTTCTACCGCGAGTTGGTTCCTCCTTGCCTGCGCCACAGAAGTCCCACGTGACTTCCCTTGGTCAGAGCAGCCTGTGTGAACGGGAAGCTGATGGGCAGGAGAGCTACCTCCTCAAACACCAAGGACCTCCCCCAACACCCCACGCCCCGCCTACGCTCTCCGTCTTCAAGCAGAGGAGTGAGACGCCTCTTCCCGCTCCTCCCGCCCGCATCCCCACGTACAGACATCGAGGGCCCGCGGAAAGGCAAGAAGGGAAGAGGGCGGAGGGCGGTGGTTGACGTACCCTCTGGGGAAATGTTTACCGCTTGTTCTGCTATCATACTAACCAACCCAAAGGCTTCCTGGCAGCCTTTTAATCGTTGACAATCTAGGAAATGCAAAGCAGAGCACAAGTGCGTAAAATGAACCGGAATGCATTTACGGCACAGGAGGAGGCCATTCGGCCCATCGTGTCCGTGCCGGCTGACAAGGAGCTATCCGGCCCAATCCCACGTTCCAGCTCTCGGTCCGTAGCCCTGTAGGTTACGGCACTTCAAGCGCATATCCAAGAACTTTTAAAATGTGATGAGGGTCTCTGCTTCTACCACCCTTTCAGGCAGTGAGTTCCAGACCCCCACCGCCCTCTGGGTGAAAACAGTTCTCCTCAACTCCCCTCTAAACCGCCGACCGATTAATTTAAATCTCTGCCCCCCTGGTTATCGACCTCTCTGCTAAAGGAAATAGATCCTTCCTATCCACTCTATCCAGGCCCCTCATCATTTTATACACCTCAATTAAATCTCCCCTCAGCCTCCTCTGTTCCAAAGAAAACAACCCCAGCCTATCCAATCTTTCCTCATAGCTAAAATTCCCCAGCCAGCCCAGGCAACACCCTCGTAAATCTCCTCCGCACCCCCTCTGGTGCAATCACATCCTTCCTGTAATGTGGTGACCAGAACTGTACGCAGTATTCTAACTGTGGTCAAACTAGTGTTTTATACATAAGAATTCAGAGAAGGAGTCGGCCATTCGGCCCCTCGAGCCTGCTCTGCCATTCAATAAGATCATGGCTGATCATCGACCTCAACTCCACTTTCTCCGCCCAATCTCCATATCCCTTGATTCCCCTAGAGCCCAAAAATCTATCGATCTCTGTCTTGAATATACTCAACGACTGAGCCTCCACAGCCCTCTGGGGCAGAGAATTCCAAAGATTCACCACCCTCTGAGTGAAGAAATACCTCCTCATCTCAGTCTTCAATGACCGACCCCTTATCCTGAGACTGTGACCCCTGGTTCTAGACTCTCCAGCCAGGGGAAACAACCTCTCAGCATCTACCCTGTCAATCGCTCTCAGAATCTTGTATGTTTCAATGAGATCACCTCTCATTCTTCTAAACGCCAGAGAGTATCGGCCCATTCTACACAATCTCTCTTCATAGGACAGCCCTCTCATGCCAGGAATCAATCTGGTGAACCTTCGTTGTACCATCTCCAAAGCAAGTACAGGAAACTCTTCATTACCCGGCACCGACGGGACCGGCGTGCTGCCGGTCTATCAAAAAGTCCGGATTACAGAGAGCTACAGTTAAAAGGTACGAGAGCTCCGTACACAGCAACAACTCCAGGCTTCCCTGTTGCTTAGCAACATGTGCAGGAACCCCGGCCACAGACCAAGTGTCCCTGTTGCTTAGCAACATGTGCAGGAGCCCCGATTGCACGGCCACAGGTCGAGGAACGGCCACTAATATGAAGTAAAACTTACCTGAACCTACTCCTGAATTTTGCCGGTTAACTGAGATTTCCGGTTATTTAGATGCCGGTAAATCGAGAGTTTCCTGTATATCCTTCCTTAGATAAGGAGACCAAAACTGGGCAGTTCAAGCATCATTTTTAATACGGATTCTAAAGTTTCCAGAGGTGCATGTCTCGCCAAATAGCCTGGCTCTGTGTCCCCGCTCCCGGCAGATATGCAATCCCCTGTGGGCACAGGTGGGGAGAGGTGGGCCGGCATTTAATAGTAATGCACAAGACTGTAAATGTGCGGCTTTAATAGGTTGCAGGAGAGGGTAAGGGGGTGTATCTGTCAGCTGTGGCTCAGTGACAAAGGTCCTCCACCAACCTGCCCCCGCCACACTGTACTGGCCCCCGATTATCAAAATCCATGGCAAGGCATTGGACAATGTGGACCACTTTCCATACCTCGGGCGCCTACTGTCAACAAGGGCCTTCAGTGTGCCAGTGCAGCCTTCGGTCACCTGAGGAATAGAGTGTTTGAAGACCAGGACCTCAATCCCAGCACTAAGCTCATGGTCTACAGAGCAGCAGTGATACCCGCCCTCCTGTATGCCTCAGAGACATGGACCATGTACAGCAGGCACCTCAAAGCACTGGAGAGGTACCACCAATGCTGCCTCCGCAAGATCCTGCAAATCCATTGGCAGGATAGGCGCACCAACGTCAGTGTTCTCGGTCAGGCCAACATCCCCAGCATCGAAGCTCTGACCACGCTCAATCAGCGCCGATGGACGGGTCACATTGTCCGCATGCCCGATACGAGACTCCCAAAACAAGCGCTCTACTCGGAGCTCCGACACGGCAAGAGAGCCCCAGGTGGGCAGAGGAAACGCTTCAAGGACCCCCTGAAAGCCTCCTTGGAAAAAATGCAACATCCCCACCGACACCTGGGAATCCCTGGCCCCAAGACCGCACAAAGTGGAGGAGAAGCATCCAGGAAGGCACCGAACACCTCGTGTCTCTTCACCGGGAGCAAGCGCAAACAGCGCAAGGAGCGCACGTCAACCCAAGCACCCCACCCACCCGCCCCTTCAACCACCGTCTGCCCCACCTGTGACAGAGACTGTAGGTCCCGCATTGGACTCATCAGTCACCTGAGAACTCATTTTTAATGTGGAAGCAAGTCATCCTCGGTTCCGAGGGACTGCCTAAGAAGGAGAGTGGGTGGCATTCTCACCTCTGAGTTAGAAGGACGTGGGTTCGAGCCCCACTCCAGAGACTTGAGACCGACACACCCAGTGGAGTTCTGCGCCATCGGAGGTGCCGTCTTTCGGATGAGACATTAAACCGAGGCCCCGTCTGCCCTCTCAGGTGGACATAAAAGATCCCATGGTCACTATTTCGAAGATGAGCATGGGGAAGTTCTCCCCGGTGTCCAGGCCAAGATTTTCCCCTCAACCAACAGAACAAAAGACGGATTATCTGGTCATTACCACATTGCTGTTTGTGGGAGCTTGCTGTGCGCAAATTGGCTGCCGAGTTTCCCACATTACAACAGTGACCACACTTCAAAAATCACGAGAGTTCTAGACAGAGTAGATAGACAGAATCTGTTCCCATTGGCAGAAGGGTCGAGAACCAGAGGACACAGATTCAAATACTCTCCACTTGCCTGGATGAGTGCAGCTCCAACAACACTCAAGAAGCTCGACACCATCCAGGTCAAAGCAGCCCGTTTGATTGGCACCCCGTCCACCGCCTTAAACATTCACTCCCTCCACCACCGACGTACCATGGCTGCAGTGTGTACCATCTACAAGATGCACTGCAGCAACTCACCAAGGCTTCTTCGGCAGCACCTCCCACACCCGCGACCTCTTCCACCTAGAAGGACAAGGGCAGCAGGCGCATGGGAACACCACCCCCTCCAAGTTCCCCTCCAAGTCACACACCATCCTGACTTGGAAAGATATCGGCCGTTCCTTCATCGTCGCTGGGTCAAAATCCTGGAACTCCCTCCCTAACAGCACTGTGGGAGCACCTTCACCACACGGACTGCAGCGGTTCAAGAAGGCGACTCACCACCACCTTCTCAAGGGGCAACTAGGGATGGGCAATAAATGCTGGCCTTGCCAGCGATGCCCACATCCCATAAACTAATTTTTTAAAAAGGTGATTGGCAGAAGATCCAAAGGCGACATGAGGATAAACTTTTTTACGCAGCGAGTGGTCAGGATCTGGAATGCTCTGCCTGAGAGGGCGGTGGAGGCAGACTCGATCACGGCTTTCAAAAGGGAATTGGCCAATTAACTGAAGGAAAAAAAACTTTGCAGGGCTACGGGGAAAGGACAGTGGAGTGGGACTAGCTGAATTGCTCTTGCAGAGAGCCGGTACGGGCTCAATGGGCTGAATGGCCTCCTTCTGTGCTGTAACCCATTCTATGATTCGACCTCACTGTCAGTCAAGTACTTTGGTACGTCCTGAGATCGTGTTTATATAACGCAAGTGTTCCTTTTTTTACATCAGTCAAAGAACTGTACGCTTGAGGAAGAGCGAGTGCTTTGGAGATAATCCCTCACCGTCCCTTCGTGTCAAGTGTTTGACTGCAGCCATTAACCGCATTCCCGAATCATGTTACAGGCAAGCTGCCCTTGCCCTGTCTGGAGCACACCTCCCACATCCATTGGCATTCCTCGCGTGCGAAGTCATGTTTAAAGTCCCGGTGATTGCCCTGGCCACCCACTCACTCGCACCCACGGGAACCCACCTGGGGGCGGGCAAAGGAAACCACAGAGGCAGCCTCGGCGGGGGGGGGGGGTCGGAAAGTCAAGGGCCCTGAAGGGTCGCCAACACCGCTGGAGGCTTTCCAGCAGTTTACGTCACGTGGCCTCCCAAGTCCAACCGCCCCACCCGGTCAAACGGCTCTTGCTTTTAACCTGCCGCTAATATTCCGATTATTAATAAACAAAAGTGTTCGAAGAAAATGGAAAAGGAAACGTACCCTGTAGTTATTTTTTTAATGACTTTTTTCTCTCCCGGGATTTTCCCTGCTGAAATGTCTGACAGATTAATCGTTAATTCCTGGAGGGTTGACAAACTAATGCTGTGTGATGGCCCAGAAATTCGGGTCTCCACGGGTGAGTACACACCCGTAGGCCCAATGGAAGTGCCGGTTTCGTGCATGCACTGCGCATGCGCGGGAAACCGGCACTTCCGTTCCCCTGAAAGAAGGGGTTCAGAGGTGGAACGCGTGCGCCGGAGAGGCAGCGCAGGCGCATCGAACTTAATTTTTTTGGCAGGTTTTCCCGGGTGGGTAAGTCTCCATAAGTTAGACATATAAAAAGCAGGCGCAAGGCCTGCTTTTAACAAGGTAAGTGGTGAATTAATTAAAATTAAAACATTTTTTCCACAGGTTTATTATTTTTAAATACTTTAAAGAAAGGTAAGTTTATTTTTAGCCCCGTTAGAAAATAAAATTATTTTTTTCAAAAATTTAAATTATTGTTTACAATAGTTATTTCATGTAATTTACAGTTTATTTAAAAATGTGATTTAAAAAAAAAATTATTTGAAGATTTAGTGATGTTTTGGGGCTTGTAGCTTACAGCTCTTCCTGTCAAACTTATGAATGAAGCATTCCCTGCTACCATTGGCTCTCCATGGCCCACGTGATCCCAGGGGACGCATCGAACTAACTGCGCCCCTGGGATACGCGAGCACTGCGCGCCGGCAGTTGGAGGAGGCCCAGGGTCGGAATCCCTCGCGGGCCAATAGCTCAACGGCCGGCGCGCAAGGTAAGCGCAGGTCGGGGGCTTGCACCCGCGGGAAGCCCCCGACCCGAATTTCTGGGCCATTATTGTTCATGATATGAGCAAAAATTTTCTCCAATTAAATATTGGGAAGACTGAAGCCATTGTTTTCGGTCCCCGCCACAAACTCTGTTCCCTAGCCACTGACTCCATCCCTCTCCCTAACATCTGTCTGAGGCTGAACCACACAGTTCGCAACCTTGATGTCATATTTGACCCTGAAATGATCTTCCGACCACATGTCCGCAGCATAACTAAGACCGCCTATTTCCACCTCCGTAACATCGTCCGTCTCCGCCCCTGCCTCAGCTCATCTGCTGTTGAAACCCTCATCCATGCCTTTGTTACCTCCAGACTTGACTATTCCAACACACTCCTGGCTGGCCTCCCACATTGTACGCTACGTAAGCTTGAGGTCATCCAAAGCTCGGCTGCCCGTGTCCTAACTCGCACCAAGTCCCGTTCGCCCATCTCCCCTGTGCTCGCTGACCTACATTGGCTCCCGGTTAAGCAGCGCCTCGATTTCAAAATTCTCATCCTTGTTTTCAAATCCCTCCATGGCCTCGCCCCTCCCAATCTCTGTAAACTCCTCCAGCCCCAGAACCCCGCCCCGAGATATCTGCGCTCCTCTAATTCTGCCCTCTTGTGCATCCCTGATTATAATCGCTCAGCCATTGGTGGCCGTGCCTTCTGTTGCCTGGGCCCTGAGCTCTGGAATTCCCTCCCTAAACCTCTCCGCCTCGCTACCTCTCTTTCCTCCTTTAAGACGCTCCTTAAAACTGACCTCTTTGACCAAGCTTTTGGTCACCTGCCCTAATTTATCCTTATGTGGATTGGTGTCAAATTTTTTGTCTTAAAATATTCCTGTGAAGCGCCTTGGGACATTTTACTACGTTAACGGTGCTATATAAATACGAGTTACTGTTGTTGTTAATACACTCCAAGGGCTAAAAATTGAGCAGGGCCCTGGACAAACCAGCACCCCCGAGCCGTAAATTGAGTGGTTACGCCCCAAGTGGGAAGCGGGGTGCTACTGGAAGCTAGGGGAGGGGCCTTGCGCAGCGCGACCCGGGGCCCAGCTGGGCTTCTGGGGATCGGGAGTGCCGGCAAAAGATCCTGGCACTCAAGAGAAGTGCCGGGCTGACGGAGCGCAGCCGGCCCTCCGCGGGGGGGGGTTGGGGGCGGGTCAGGAGGCCGGGGATGGCAGTGGAGGCAGGTGCTGGTCGGCGGCCAGCAACATAAATGGTCGCCCCGCATCTCGCCTTTAAATAGCGCCGCCCCGGCCGCAGGTGGGCCCCCCCCGACCCCGTCGGACATGGCGTCCGGCGGTAAGTCAGGGGGCGCTACTGAAGATCGCGAGCGATGCACTGCACACGGCGATGACTCAAAGCAACCCAATTTTTCCCCCCCAAGTATTTGTACTTAATAATGTGACGCTGGTTGTTTTAACTCCCAGGCTTTCAGAGTCTGTGTGATAAAGCGGCACAGTTTAATTCCCAATCTCAGAGAAAGATCTTGCATTTATGTTAGTTGAGGGCGGCAGGTTTCCTTCCCTGAAGGATATCAGTGACGCAGTTAGGTTTTGGCGACAAAGCAACCTTTTTTTTAATTTCCAGACTTCTATTTTGAACCGAATTCAAATTCTCAAACTGCCACCATAGGATTTGAACTCACTGCTCTCTGGATTACGGAATCCTGGAATGGTTACAGCACAGAAGGAGGCCATTCAGCCCATCGAGCCCCGTGCTGGATTATTAGCCCAGGCTTCTGGTTTGCTAGTCCCATGTCTCTGGAT
>NC_140998.1:204884275-204899275 GCF_052327205.1 Somniosus microcephalus | reverse complement strand
CGCCGGCCGTTGAGCTGTGGGCCCGCGTGGGATTCCGATCCTGGGCCTCCTCCAACTGCCGGCGCGCAGTGCTCGCGTATCCCAGGGGCGCAGTTAGTTCGAAGCGTCCCCTGGGATCATGTGGGCCATGGAGAGCCAATGGTAGCAGGGAATGCTTCATTCATAAAATTGACAGGAAGACCTGTCAACTCTATGAATACAATTCAGCCCCAAAACATAACTAAAACTTCAAATAAATTTAAAAAACAAATCACATTTTTAAAATCACTATAAATTACATAATATAACTATTTTAAACAATAATTTAAATTTTTGAAAAAATTAATTACAGTTTCTAACAGGGCGAAAAATTAACTTACCTTTCTTTAAAGTATTTAAAAATAATAAACCTGTGGAAAAAATGTTATAATTTTAATTAATTCACCACTTACCTTGTTAAAAGCAGGCCTTGCGACTGCTTTTTAAAAGCGTAACTGCTGGAGACTTACCCTCCCGGAGAAACCTGCAAAAAAAAGGGAAGTTCCAGGCGTACGCGCTGCCTCTCCGGCGCACGCGTTCGACCTGTGAACTCCTTCCTTTAAGGGAGCGGAAGTTCCGGTTTCCCGCGCATGCGCAGTGCATGCACAAAACCGGCACTTTCGTTGGGCCTACGCGTGAGTACCCCGCGCGTACTCACCCGTGGGGACCCGAAGTTCTGGCCCAATATTAATAATTTTACGTTTTCTGTTTCCACATGTTTTTCTACTATGGGGACATTGCAGGATATTGTCATATATCCTTATTGGCCGTAAGTGGGGGTATCATAGATATTGTCATATTGCTTGTCCTGTTCTGTCGGGGCATTGTAGGATATGGGATATACCTCGATCATCCATGCCTTTATTACCTCTAGACTTGACGATTTCAATGCTTCTCATCCACTTTATGCGGTCTTGGGGCCAGGGATTCCCAGGTGTCGATGGGGATGTTACACTTTTTCAAGGAGGCTTTGAGGGTGTCCTTGAAGCGTTTCCTCTGCCCACCTGGGGCTCTCTTGCTGTGTCGGAGCTCCGAGTAGAGCGCTTGTTTTGGGAGTCTCGTATCGGGCATGCGGACAATGTGACCCGTCCTTCGGAGCTGATCGAGCGTTTTAACAATTTCACATATTATAGTTATTTAATAATGGTTACAAAATCTTAACAATGTTTACTAAATCCTACAGGTCCATTCTATCCTGCAGATGCTTCTGTGTTGAAATTGTCGGCAGAAATCCTGAATTGCAAATGGGATTCTACCCAGTTCATTCACAATTTGGAGGGAAATTCCTGCAGTTTTTATTGAATAAAATTGTACAGGGCCTTGGTGAGACCACACCTTGAGGATTGTGTGCAGTTTTGGTCGCCTTATCTGAGGAAGGACGTTCTTGCCATGGAGGGAGTGCAGCGAAGATTCACCAGGCTGATACCTGGGATGGCAGGAATGACGTATGAGGAGAGATTGGGTCGATTGGGCTTATATTCGCTAGAGTTTAGAAGAATGAGAGGGGATCTCATTGAAACTTATAAAATTCTAACAGGACTAGACAGACTTGATGCAGGAAGGATGTTCCCGATGGTCGGGGAGTCCAGAACCAGGGGTCACAGTCTAAGGATAAGGGGTAAGCCATTTAGGACAGAGATGAGGAGGAATTTCTTCACCCAGAGAGTGGTGAACCTGTGGAATTCTCTACCACAGAAGGCAGTTGAGGCCAATTCATTAAATATATTCAAGAAGGAGTTGGATATATTTCTTAAGGCTAAAGGGATCAAGGGGTATGGGGAGAAGGCAGGGACCGGGTACTGAATTTGGATGATCAGCCATGATCTCATTGAATGGCGGAGCAGGCTCGAGGGGCCGAATGGCCGACTCCTGCTCCTATCTTCTATGTTTCTATGGTTCTATGGGGGGAAAATTCAGTTGGTAGCGCCTCCCGTTAGCACCTTAAGAGGGCGCTAAGTGGGGCGCAAACCAACTGGCGCCCGGGCGCGGCAATATCTGCGCCTCTCGCAAAATTGACCGGACATTTTGCGGCGGCACTAAACACTACCGCCACGATCTCTTGCACCGGCAGATCGTGACGTCAGTCGAGTGCGCAACGCCCCGGTAGCGCCCTGGATCAGAAATTGAGTGGCGCCCCCCTCCTTTCCGCCTGACGCTAGCAATGACAGGTTGAGGGGAACGTTTTGCTGTCAGGAAGGGACTGGGGGAGCGCTATTTAAAGGCGACCGCTTCCTGCCTTTTTTTGCTGGTAATACTTTTGCACCTCGCATTCTGAGAGAGAGAGAGAGAGGCTTCTGGAGAGATTCAACGCTGTGTGAAGGAGTTTTGGGTACTGAGCAGCACTTTGCAGGTTCATTTTGATTTGCCCTTCCTTGTATCGATTTAGAAGAGACTGTGGGGGCTGCACTCTGAGCTCTTTCCCTGGGCCTTTCCATTGTTCTTTCCAGCAGATTTGATGTACAGGTCTCTCCAGACCGAGATTCAAGGCTGCAATGAGCAGGGTGTGGCTGGAGACCAAGATAAACCCTCCCCTTTAAGATAAAAACAGAAAAATGCTGGAGAAACTCAGCAGGTCAGGCAGCATCTGTGAAGAGAGAAACAGAGTTAACGTTTCAGGTCGATGACCTTTTGTCAGAACTCCCCTTTAAGAACTGACCGGCGCCAGTGTGTCTGTGTTCCATTGCTCAGTGACATCACATGGGCTTCGCCAGCGCTCTGAGGTAGCGCCTCACTCCTCGGCCTTTGCGCCTTAAGACAGGTGTGAAGTGCCTGATTTAGCTCTCCAATCACCCGCAGGGGCGATAAAAGCCAAGTTTGCAGTCGGAGGCGATGATTAGCGCCAGGCGCTAATCTTTGCGCCCGGCTGATAATTGCGCCCCAAATGAGGCGATACCGAATTTCTCCCCCTATGTTTCTATCCCACAGCATCTATCCATCAACATCTTGCATTTATATAGCGCCTTTAACGTTGTAAAACATCCCAAGGCCCCCCTTTCCTCAGCTCATCCGCTGCTGAAACCCTCATCCCTGTCTTTGTTACCTCTAGACTTGACTATTACGACGCACTCCTGGCTGGCCTCCCACATTCTACCCTACGTAAACTTGGGGTCATCCAAAACTCGGCCGCCCCGTGTCCTAACTCACACCAAGTCCCGTTCACCCATCACCCCCTGTGCTCGCTGACCGACATTGGCTCCCGGTTAAGCAGCAACATGGGATACGGTAGCACACTGGTAATGTTAGTAGACTAGTAATCTCAGCGGTAAGAGTTCCACCCCCACTACTGACAGCTGGGGAATTTAAATTCAATTAATTAAATATATCTGGAATAAAAAGCTAGTACAGGAAACTTTCGTTTATCCGGGGGTTAAATGTCCGGAAAGCTCTCTCTACTGGCAAAATTCAGGAGCCGTTTCCGCTAAGTTTTTTTACTTCTCGTTGCTTTTTTTTTCCCAGTCAGGCTCTGCAAGGTCTAGCTGAAGCCGTTGCTTAGCTACAGAGACGCTTGCAAGCTACGGCCGACTGTTTAGAAGCTTAAGCAACAGGGTTTGTTGCTAGATACGGAGCTCAAAAGCTCCGTATGTTTTAACATTAGCGCTGGTTTGTCCGGCAGTTTTGATCTAACGGCAACAGCTCGGTCCCGTCGGTACCGAATAGCACAACGTTTCCTGTATCAGTAATGGTGACTGTGAAGCTATCAGATTGTTGTAAATTCCCATCTGGTTCATTAATGTCCTTAAGAGAAGGAAATCTGCTGCCTTTACCCGGGTCTGGCCTATATGTAATTCTAGACCCACAGGTTGATTCTTAACTGCTCTCTGTGGTTCAAGAAGGCGGCTCACCACCACCTTCTCAAGGGCAATTAGGGATGGGCAATAAATGCTGGCCTTGCCAGCGACGCCCACATCCTATGAATGAATAAAAAAAACTCAATTTTAAAAGTCTCTTATTTTCAAATCCCTCCATGGCCTCGCCCCTCCCCTTCTCTGTAATCTCCTCCAGCCCCTACAACCCCCCGAGATATCTGCGCTCCTCTAATTCTGCCCTCTTAAGCATCCCTGATTATAATTGCTCAACCATTGGTGGCCGTACCTTCTGTTGCCTGGGCCCCGAGCTCTGGAATTCCCTCCCTAAACCTCTCTGCCTCTCTCTCCTAGAAACATGGAAAAATAGGAGCAGGAGGAGGCCATTCTGCCCTTCGAGCCTGCTCCGCCATTCAATATGATCATGGCTGATCCTCTATCTCAAGACCATATTCCCGCTCTCTCCCCAGACCCCTTGATGCCTTTTGTGTCTAGAAATCTATCTATCTCCTTCTTAAATATATTCAGTGACTTGGCCTCCACCGCCCTCTGTGGTAGAGAATTCCAAAGGTTCACCACCCTCTGAGTGAAGAAATTTCTCCTCATCTCAGTCCTAAATTTCCTACTCCGTATTCTGAGACTGTGACCCCTCGTTCTAGACCCCCCAGCCAGGGGAAACATCCTCCCTGCATCCAGTCTGTCGAGCCCTGTCAGAATTTTATACGTTTCAATGAGGTCCCCTCTCATTCTTCTAAACTCTAGTGAATACAGGCCTAGTCGACCCAATCTCTCCTCATACGTCATTCCTGCCATCCCAGGAACCAGTCTGGTGAACCTTCGCTGCACTCCCTCTAATGGCAAGATTAAGACACTCATTAAAACCTGTCTTAATATCTCCTTATGTGGCTCGGTGTCAAATTTTGTTTTATAAGGCTCCTGTGAAGCAACTTGGGATGTTTTACTACGTTACTCCTGGGGCCAATATTTATCCCTCAACCAACATCACTGAAAACAAATCCCAGAAATTCGGGTCTCCACGGGTGAGTACGCACGGGGTACTCACCCGTAAGCCCAATGGAAGTGCCGGTTTCCTACATGCGCTGCGCATGTGCGGGAAACCGGAACTTCCGTTCCCCTGAAGGAAGGGGTTCAGAGGTGGAACGCATGCGCCGGAGAGGCTGCGCGTGCGCATCGATCTTACGATTTTTTTCCAGGTTTTCCCGGGAAGGTAAGTCTCCATAAGTTAGACATTTAAAAAGCAGTCGCAAGGCCTGCTTTTAACAAGGTAAGTGGTGAATTAATTAAAATAAAAACATTTTTTCCACAGGTTTATTATTTTTAAATACATTAAAGAAAGGTAAGTTTATTTTTAGCCCCATTAGAAAATGTAATTAATTTTTCAACATTTTAATTGTTGTTTAAAATAGTTATTTCATGTCATTTGTAGTTATTTTAAAAATGTGAATTAAAAAAAAAAAATTATTTGAAGATTTAGTGATGTTTTGGGGCTTATAGTATTTATAGGTTTGACAGGTCCTGTCAAACTTATGAATGAAGCATTCCCTGCTACCATTGGCTCTCCATGGCCCGCGTGATCCCAGGGGACGCATCGAACTAACTGCGCCCCTGGGATACGCAAGCACGGTGCGCCGGCAGTTGGAGGAGGCCCAGGATCAGAATCCCCCGCGGACCCACAGCACAACGGCCAGCGCGCTGGGTAAGTGCAGGTCGGGGGCTTACACCCGCGGGAAGCCCCCGACCCGAATATCTGGGCCAATGTATGGTCATTATCTCATTGCTGTTTGTGGGAGCTTGCTGTGCGCAAATTGACTGTTGCGTTTCCTACATTACAACAGTGACCACACTCCAAAAGTACTTCATTGGCTGTGAAGCGCTTCAGGACGTCCTGAGGTGGTGAAAGGCGGTGGAGAAATGCAAATTCTTTCTTTCTTAACCCACGGTTAATAAGTTCAGATTTTAGCATGTTTCACTTTTTGTGTAGTGTCCCATTGTGACCAGCAGATGGCATTCGTGTCCAATTTCCGAAATCAAAATTCTTGACTAACTCCGTAATACAATGTTATGTTCTGGCCACCAATATAGCAATGCTGTTCAACGCTATAATTAACAGGATATGTTCTCTGTAATGGAAGTGTGGGATGACTATTCACAACGCAATCCTCACAGCTTGTCTAGATGAGTGCAGCTCCAACAACACTCAAGAAGCTCAGCACCATCCAGGACAAAGCAGCCCGCTTGATCGGCACCTCATCCACCACCTTAAACATTCACTCCCTCCACCACCGGCGCACCGTGGCTGCAGTGTGTACCAGCTACAAGATGCACTGCAGCAACTCGCCAAGGCTTCTTCGGCAGCACCTCCCAAACCCGCGATCTCTTCCACCTAGAAGGACAAGGGCAGCAGGCGCATGGGAACACCACCACCTCCAAGTTCCCCTCCAAGTCACACACCATCCTGACTTGGAAATATATCGGTCGTTCCTTCATCGTCGCTGGGTCAAAACCATTTGACAAGGTGCCACACAAAAGATTATTGCTTAAGATAAAAAATCACGGGATTGGGGGTAATATTCTGGCATGGATAGAGGATTGGCTATCTAACAGAAGGCAGAGAGTTGGGATAAATGGTTCATTCTCAGACTGGCAATCAGTAACTAGTGGTGTTCCGCAGGGGTCAGTGCTGGGTCCCCAACTCTTTACAATCTATATTAACGATTTGGAGGAGGGGACCGAGTGTAACAAATCAAAGTTTGCAGATGATACTAAGATGGGACGGTAAGCAGTGAGTGAGGAGGACATAAAAAACCTGCAAGGGGACATCGACAGGCTAAGTAAGTGGGCAGAGATTTGGCAGATGGAATACAATACTGGAAAGTGTGAGGTTATGCACTTTGGCAGGAAAAATCGTAGAGCAAGTTATTATCTTAATGGCAAGAAACTGGAAAGTACTGAAGTACAAAAGGATCTGGGGGTCCTGGTGCACGAAACTCAAAAGGTTAGTATGCAGGTGCAGCAAGTGATTAAGAAGGCCAATGGAATGTTGGCTTTCATTGCTAGGGGGATAGAATATAAAAATAGGGAGGTATTGCTTCAGTTGTACAAGGTATTGGTGAGGCCGCACCTGGAATACTGCGTACAGTTTTGGTGTCCATACTTAAGAAAGGACATACTTGCTCTCGAGTCAGTACAAAGAAGATTCACTCGGTTAATCCCGGGGATGAGGGGATGGACATATGAGGAGAGGTTGAGTAGATTGGGACTCTACTCATTGGAGTTCAGAAGAATGAGAGGCGATCTTATTGAAACATATAAGATTGTGAAGGGGTCGGATCGGGTGGATGCGGGGAAGATGTTCCCGATGATGGGTGAAACTAGAACTAGGGGGCATAGTCTTAGTATAAGGGGCTGCTCTTTCAAAACTGAGATGAGGAGGAACTACTTCACTCAGAGGGTGGTAGGTCCATGGAATTTGCTGCCCCAAAAAGCTGTAGAAGCTACATCATTACATAAATTTAAAACAGAAATAGACAGTTTCCTAGAAGTAAAGGGAATTAAGGGTTACGGGGAGCGGGCAGGAATTTGGACATGAGCCTAGGTTCGGATCGGTCATGGCCCTGTGGGTAGCGGAGCGGGCCCAGGGGCCGTGTAGCCTGATCCTGCTCCTATTTCGTGTGTCTATTTCTGTTAGATTCAGGAGATGGTTCTGTGATAGTGGATTGGCGGTTAGGATCAGATCAGCCATGATCTTATTGAATGGCGGAGCAGGCTCGAGGGGCCGATTGGCCTACTCCTGCTCCTATTTCTTATGTTCTTATGTAAAATCCTGGAACTCCCTCCCTAACAGCACTGTGGGAGCACCTTCACCACACGGACTGCAGCGGTTCAAGAAGGCAGTTCACCACCACCTTCTCAAGGGGCGACTGGGGATGGGCAATAAATGCTGGCCTTGCCAGCGATGCTGTACTCCCCAGAATGAATATTTTTTGAAATCCATATTATAATTAAAAATCAATACCTGCACACAGCTCTGATCAGCTTTCCAATATAAATTCCCAACTCCACATTTAAAATGGGATCTTCCTATGTAATGTTGTCGCCCTGTAATTACACCCGCCCCTTATATAGAAATCATAAACTCCCTTCACAGCGCCACCTACTGGGCAGAGCCTGCAAGCGCATCGTAGCCAAGTTGAACGGGAAATATTAAGGTCCAACAATTGTGGTCACAAACAGTGAGGCTAACGGCGCCCGCCGCTATTTACACGCAAATCGCGCAGTAACATCAGGCGAGGGGCGGATGCGCGGTTAAACGCGGATGCCCGAAAGTTGCTGTCTGAGTTGCGCCGCTGCACCGCCAGATTCCGAAGTCGGCACCTTGCTCCCAGGCTCACCGCTGAAAGGCATCGAACGGCGTGAAGTTCCTGCGCCTGCGCGGTAGATACGAACTAACCTTGCCGCGGGTGGTTATGTCAAGTCAGTTCAAGTCAAAGTACACTTTGAATGATGTTAATTGCTGCCAGCCAACCTCTCTGACACTGTAAGTTAACCATTGCAAGTGTGAAGTCTCATTCCGTCAGGTTTTAATTGTTGTTGGAGACTTAATGGCCAAGAAATTCGGGTCGGAGGCTTCCCGCGGGTGCAAGCCTCTGACCTGCACTTATCTAGCACGCCGGCCGTTGAGCTGTGGGCCCGCGTGGGATTCCGATCCTGGGCCTCCTCCAACTGCCGGCGCGCAGTGCTTGCGTATCCCAGGGGCGCAGTTAGTTCGATGCCTCCCCTGGGATCACGTGGGCCATGGAGAGCCAATGGCAGCAGGGAATGCTTCATTCATACCTGTCAAACCTATAAATGCTATAAGCCCCAAAACATCACTAAATCTTCAAATAAATTTTAAAAAAACATCACATTTTTTAAATAAACTATAAATTACATGAAATAACTATTTTAAACAATAATTTAAATTTTTGAAAAAAATAATTTTATTTTCTAACGGGGCTAAAAATAAACTTACCTTTCTTTAAAGTATTTAAAAATAATAAACCTGTGGGAAAAATGTTTTAATTTTAATTAATTCACCACTTACCTTGTTAAAAGCAGACCTTGCGACTGCTTTTTACATGTCTAACTTCTGGAGACTTACCCTCCCGGGAAAACCTGCAAAAAAAACGTAAGTTCGATGCGCACGCGCTGCCTCTCCTGTGCATGCGTTCAAATTCTGAACCCTTTCTTTCAGGGGAACGGAAGAGCCGGCTTCCCGCGCATGCACAGTGCATGCACGAAACCGGCACTTCCATTGGGCCTAACGGGTGAGTACCCTGTGTGTACTCACCCGTGGGGACCCGAATTTCTGGGCCAATTCCTTTTTCTCTCTGTCGCTTCCAATCTTTCCTGATGATGTGGAATCTGTATGGGTAGAACTGAGAAATACCAAGGGGCAGAAAACTTTAGTGGGAGTGGTATAGAGACCTCCAAACAGTAATGCAGAGGTCGGGGATGGCATTAAAAGGGAAATTAGAGAAGCGTGCAATAAGGGCTCAGCAGTCATCATGGGTGACTTTATCTGCATATAGATTGGGCTAACCAAATTAGTAACAATACTGTGGAGGAGGAATTCCTGGAGTGTTTACGGGATGGTTTCCTGGACCAATATGTCAAGGAACCAACCAGAGATCAGGCCATCTTAGACTGGGTATTATGTAATGAGAAAGGATTAATTAGCAATCTTGTTGTATGAGGCCCCTTGGGTCGGAGCAATCATAATATGATAGAATTCTTCATTAAAATGGTGAATGAAGTAGTTGACTCAGAGACTAGGGTCCTGAATTTAAATAAAGGAAACTACGATGGTCTGAGGTGCGAGTTGGGAAGGATTGATTGGGGATTGTCACTCAAAGGGTTGACGGTGGATAGGCAATGGCAAACATTCAAAGACCGAATGGATGAGCTACAAAATTTGTTCATCCCAGTTTGGCATAAAAATAAAACAAAAACGGTGACTCAACCATGGCAAACAAGGGAAATTAGGGATAGCATAAGTTCCAAGGAGAGGACATATAAATTGGCCAGAAAAAGCAGTAAACCTGAGGATTGGAAGCAGTTTAGGATTCAACAAAGGAGGACAAAGGGATTAATTAAGAAAGGGAAAATAGAATATGAGAGTAAGCTTGCAGGGAACATAAAAACTGACTGTAAAAGCTTTTATAGATATGTGAAGAGAAAAAGATTGGTGAAGTCAAGCGTAGGTCCCTTGGTGTCAGAATCAGGGGAATTTATAATGGGGAACAAAGAAATGGCAGACCAATTAAATACATATTTTGGTTCTGTCTTCACAAAGGAGGACACAAATAACCTCCCAGAGATGTCGGGGAACATAGGGTCTGATGAAAGGGAGGAACTAAAAGAAATCAGTATGTGTAGGGAAATGGTGTTAGGGAAATTGATGGGATTTGAAGGCCGATAAATCCCCAGGGCCTGATAATCTACATCCTAGGGTACTTAAGGAAGTGGCCCTAGAAATAGTAGATGCATTGCTGATCATCTTCCAACATTCGATGGAATCTGGAACAGTACCCATGGATTGGAGGATAGCTAATGTTACCCCACTGTTCAAAAAAAGTGGTAGAGAGAAAACGGGGAATTACAGACCGGTAAGCCTGACATCGGTAGTGGGGAAAATGCTAGAGTCCATTATCTATCTATCTTCTATCTTCTATATATATAAAACGGTTGGTCCGTCTGTCTTTCTGTCTGTCTGTTTGTCTTTCTGTCTGTTTGTCTTTCTGTATGTCTGTCCGGCTATACAATCAAAAGTTATAGAGCGTACCTACACACATGTTATATCAAAAGAAAGCTTATCATTAGGGGAGTCTAATAGGCATATTTACTTTTTGGTCAGACAAAAATTGTTCAGACAGTACACAAAACATTTTCAAAAAACGGCAACATTCCACTCATTAGCGTTGAGTGACGTGATGGTTGACCAATCATACAGGGGATTAACCTGATGGTTGACCAATCGGTGCATCTTGGGTTGCATTTCATTGCGTGTGTGGGCGGGCCTAATCCTTCTGAGCTGAGGTGAGTGGTGGCCATCTTGATTCCTAACTCTTGATTTATTTTTCCCACTTTGTGTGTGTGTGGAGGGGATTTTAGGAGCGAGCTGAGGTGGGGAAGGGTTTCCCCGGTGGCGGCCATCTTGATTCCTAACTCTTGATTTATTTTTCCCACTTTGTGTGTGTGTGGAGGGGATTTTGGGAGCAAGTTGAGGTGGGGAAGGATTTCCCCGGCAACCGGGCCCGGGCCTGGGCCTCTCTCACAGCCTGTAGCCCCTCAGGAGGGCGGGGGTGGGGGGGAAGAAGGTTTTCCCCGGCAACCAGGCCCAGGCCTCTCTCACAGCCTGTAGCCGCTCAGGAGGGCGGGGGAGGAGGGTTACCCCGGCAACCGGGCCCGAGCCTCTCTCACAGCCTGTAGCCGCTCAGGAGCGGGGTGGGGGAGGGAGGAGGGTTACCCCGGCAACCGGCGGCGTCTCACTCTCCCCCCCAGTCTCTCTCTTTCTCTTCCCCGCGCAGCCCGAAAGCCCAGGGGAAGAGGGAAGCGAGCAGATGAGCGGCGGCATCTCACTCTCCCCCCCAGTCTCTCTCTCTCTCTTCCCCGTGCAGCCCGAAAGCCCGGGGTAGAGGGAAGCAAGCAGGTGAGCGGCGGCATCTCTCCCTCCCCCCCACCGCAGCGAAAGGCGTTCGTCTGACGCCCGGCCAACCAGATCCAAAGGCCTGCCACGTTAACGATGGGGAACCCTGGGCTCGCTTCGGAGCGATGGGCACCCGGCCTCCCAATGTCGGACTAACTCTGTTCTGGTACCGGAAAGGAGGGAGAGACGGGGAGGGAGGGGGAGACGGGGAGGGAGGGAGAGGGAGGGAGGGAGACGGGTGAGGAGAGGGGCAGGGAGGGAGAGGAGAGGGGAGGGAGGGAGAGAGAGTAAAGCAGGGAGAGACAGGGGCAGGGAGAGAGAGAGGGTGAGGGAGGGAAAGAGTGAGGGGGTGGGACAGGGAGGGAGAGCTCCCCTTCTTCCTTCCTTCCTTCCTTTGCAGGGGTCCATCGGGCCAGGCCTGAGGCGTTCCTTCCCCACCTCTCTCTCCAGGCTAATCCGGAACTAAATCCAGCAGTCTCTCTCTCTCTCTTCCCCCCCATCTCTCTCTTCTCCCCCCATCTCTCTCTTCTCCCCCATCTCTCTCTTCTCCCCCCATCTCTCTCTCTCTCTCTTCTCCCCCTCTCTCTTTCCCTCTCTCTCTCTCGCCCCCCCAGTCTCTCTCTCTCTCTCATCCCCCCAGTCACTCTCTCCCCCCCCAGTCTCTCTCTCTCTCTCTCTTCCCCCGAGTCGCTCTCTCCCCCCCTTCCCCCCAGTCGCGCTCTCCCCCCCAGTCTCTCTCTCACTCTCTTCCAACAACAACATGCCCTCAAAAAACCCTCAGCACCGCCGGGCACTCCAGCTAGTATCTATCTATCTATATATATATATATATAAAACGGTTGGTCCATCTGTCTTTCTGTCTGTCTGTTTGTCTTTCTGTCTGTTTGTCTTTCTGTCTGTTTGTCTTTCTGACTGTCTGGCTATACAATCAAAAGTTATATCGCGTACCTACACATATGTTATATCAAAGAAAGCTTATCATTAGTGGAGTCTAATAGGCATATTTACTTTTTGGTCAGACAAAAATTGTTCCGACAGTATACAAAAAAGGTTCAAAAGCGGCAACGTTCCGCTCATTAACGTTGAGTGACGTGATGGTTGACCAATCGTACAGGGGATTAACCTGATGGTTGACCAATCGGTGCATCATGGGGGGCGTTTCATTGCGTGTGTGGGCGGGCCTAATCCTTCTGAGCTGAGGTGAGTGGCCGCCATCTTGATTCCTAACTATTGATTTCTTTTTCCCACTTTCTGCGTGTAAATATAGATTTCTAGCAAAAAAAAGTTGCTTCTAAAAGAAAAAAAAATCCTTTTGCAAAGGGGACTCGGGCTTTCCCCCCCTCGGCGGTGGATGAGCTGCCTGCAGGCCTCAGGCCTCGAAGCCTCAGCCTCTCCTCGCCAGCCACGCCTGAGCTGGGCACCACCCATCCCGCGATCACCGCCATCTTGGTAAAAGCTGGCGGCGCGGGACTGAGCCGAGCGTAGCCATCGCCACCATCTTAGTAAAGGCTGGCGGGGCGGGAGTCAGCGCGCGCATCAACGTCGGCCCGGAGCGCGGCTGAGCTAAGGTGAGTCCAGCCGGGCCTCACGCGCTAAGCCACGCACCGGCCGGCCCTGAGGCGCTGATCCGCACACGGAGGCTTCGGCTCACCGCGTCCGGGCTCTGAGGAAAGGCAGAGAGAGAGGGGGAGGGAGGGACAGAGAGGAAATCAGGGAGAGACAGGGGGAGGGAGAGGAGAGGGGGAGGGAGAGGAGAGGGGGAGGGAGATGGGAGGGGGAGGGAGATGAGAGGGGGAGGGAGAGGAGAGGGGGAGGGAGAGGAGAGGGGGAGGGAGATGAGAGGGGGAGGGAGAGGAGAGGGGGAGGGAGAGGAGAGGGGGAGGGAGAGGAGAGGGGGAGGGAGAGGAGAGGGGGGAGGGAGGGGGGAGGGAGGGAAGAGGAGAGGAGAGGGGGGGAGGGAGGGGAGGGAGGGGAGAGGAGAGGTAGGGGAGGGAGGGAGAAGAGAGGGAGGGGAGGGAGGGGAGAGGAGAGAGGGGAGGGAGGGAGGGGAGAGGAGAGGGGGGAGGGAGGGAGGGGAGAGCAGAGGGGGAGGGAGATGAGAGGGGGGAGGGAGAGGAGAGGGGGGAGGGAGAGGAGGGGGGAGGGAGGGGAGAGGAGGGTGTAGGAAAGGAGAGGGGGAGAGAGGGGGAGGGAGGGAGAGGAGAGGGGGAGGGAGGGAGAGGAGAGGAGAGGGGGAGGGAGAGGAGAGGGGGAGGGAGGGAGAGGAGGGGGGAGGGAGGGAGAGGAGAGGGGGAGGGAGGGAGAGGAGGAGGGGGAGGGAGGGAGAGGAGAGGGGGAGGAGGGAGAGGAGAGGGGAGGAGGGAGGGGAGGAGGGAGGGGGAGGAGAGGAGGGAGAGGAGAGGGGGGAGGGATGGGAGATGAGAGGGGGAGGGAGGAGAGAGGAGGGAGGGAGGGAGGGGAGGGGAGAGGAGGGGGAGGAAGGGGAGAGGAGAGGGGGAGAGGAGAGGGGGAGGGAGGGGAGAGGAGAGGGGGGGAGGAGGGAGGGGAGAGGAGAGGGGTGAGGGAGGGGAGAGGAGAGGGGAGGGAGGGGGGAGGAGAGCGGGGGGAGGGAGGGGAGATGAGGGGGGAGGGAGGGGAGAGGAGAGGGGGGAGGGAGGAGGGGGGAGGGGAGAGGAGGGGGAAGGGAGAGGAGGTAGGGAGAGGAGAAGGGGGAGGGAGAGGAGTGGGGGAGGGGAGAGGAGAGAAGCGGGGAGGGAGAGGAGAGGAGGGGGAGGGAGAGGAGGGAGGGGGAGGAGGGAGAGGGAGAGGAGGGGGGGAGGGAGAGGAGTGGGGGAGGGAGAGGAGAGAAGGGGGGAGGGAGAGGAGGGGAGGGGGAGGGAGAGGAGGGGGGGAGAGGGAGAGGAGGGGGGAGAGGGAGAGTGGAAGGGGTAGGGAGAGGGGGGTGGGAGAGGAGAGGAGGGGAGGGAGGGAGAGGAGAGGGGGAGGGAGGGAGAGGAGAGGGGGAGGGAGGGTGAGGAGAGGGGGAGAGAGAGGAGAGGGGAGGGAGAGGAGAGGGGGAGGGAGGGAAAGAGTGAGGGGGTGGG
The DNA here is from genome assembly GCF_052327205.1 of Somniosus microcephalus. NCBI lineage: Eukaryota > Metazoa > Chordata > Chondrichthyes > Squaliformes > Somniosidae > Somniosus > Somniosus microcephalus. The sequence continues at coordinate 204,884,663 of NC_140998.1, read as the reverse complement.
ACAGGGAGGGAGAGCTCGCCTTCTTCCTTCCTTCCTTCCTTCGCAGTGGTCGATCGGGCCAGGCCTGAGGCGTTCCTTCCCCCCCTCTCTCTCCAGGCTAATCCCGAACTAAATCCACCAGTCTCTCTCTCTCTCTTCCCCCCTGTCTCTCTCTTCTCCCCCCCAGTCTCTCACTTCTCCCCCCAGTCTCTCGCTCTCTCTCTTCCAACAACAACATGCCCTCAAAAAACCCTCGGCACCGCCGGGCACTCCAGCTAGTCTATCTATCTAATTATCTATCTATCTATCTATCTTCTATATATAAAGCGGTACTTCTGTCCTTCTGTCTGTCTGTCTGTCTGTCTGTCTGTCCGGCTATACACTCTCAAGTTATAGAGCGTACCTACAC